>NC_052518.1:83771325-84005161 GCF_014356525.2 Nilaparvata lugens | reverse complement strand
AAACGGTTCTTTTTATATTCTAACTCTTCGAGAGTTCATATTCCTAAATACAATATGTTCAGAGCACGTGTTGCAACAAATAACATATATCTACAATTTTAAATTTTAGGAGAGCACATGGTCGCCATTTGTGGCTCAAAACCCCCCTCTCAAGAGCAAATACTAAATGAAACATGAGTTTAGTCTTTGCGACATTAACACTAAAAGGATGGTTATTAAGAGTAAACTACGTGATGAATTAATGTTCTCACACTTCAGACACCACAACATGAGTTCATATGGACGGTCTAGAAGTTTGAAGATCACTGTAGTTCTCCATCGCTGTACAACCGGATCATTGGATGCTGCATGTTACGTGGAATTCTGACTGGCCGTTACCCTAGTGACTCTCGTAAGCTGATGATGTCAACTTAGTCAGCTGCTCCATTCATCTCCAATTCCTATCTATTTACAATCTCTCATAGACTATATTAGCATTTAGATTTACTCCTTCTAAGGGCTACTCAATCCACCCTTATCGTGAGCTTCACTAAATGCTAGTCTACACGTTCTCCTGTCGCCCTTTTATATGCCTTCATTCTCTCTATATTGTACACACCAACTAGTTTATCGTCCATAGAGTTAATTACGTAGCAGTTGTCGCTCTTCTTCTTTGAAACTTGATACGGTCCTTCATATTTTAGACACAGTTTCGAAATTATTTTGTCCTCCTTATTTGAGTGGATATTCTTCTTAATAAGAACTAAATCTCCTTCCTTATATTCAATAGGAGATTTTATATCCTTGTCATGTCTCCTTTTCCTTCTTTCAGCCATTTCTTCCAATCTGCTTCGTATTCTAATCGTTCTTTGATTTTCTGATAGCATTTCTCTATCATCCAAAGGATAAACGATTAATTGTTCAAGCGGCTGTTCTGGTTTTCTTCCTAACATTGCTTCAATTGGTGTCATCCCAATACTCTCATGATATGTACTGTTCATCACTTCTTCTACTTTTATTATATTATCTGACCACTTGGAATGCTTTTTATGACACAGAATTCGAAGTTGTGTCACCATATCTTTCAGACTCCTCTCACTCAAATTGCTCTGAGGGTGGTACACAGATGTCAAACGATTTTTAATGTCCAATCGGGTCATCTCACTTATCCAGGTGTGACTGACAAAGTATGTTCCATGATCGGTGATAAGAAATTCCGGTTTCCCTATTCATCTATATACTGTTTTACTTTGTTCAAAAGTTGTTTTGCCGTGGATCTTCGTACTGCATACAATTTCGTGTATTTGGTAAATGCATCATGCATGATGAAAATGTATTCATTGCCGAATCTCGACTTTGGTAGCGGTCCACATACATCTGCGAATACCTGGTGTAGTTTCCTCTCTGGAAGAATGCATTTCATAAGTCCAGCTTGCTTTTTATTCGATGGTTTCGCTTTCTGACACAGGTCACAGGAAGAAACTAAGTCGAAAATTTTTCTATACATCTGCTTGAAATAACACGTTTCTCGAAGTGCATGATAAATTTTGTTTATGCCTGAATGTCCTAATATTTTGTGATATTCTAGGATCAGATCTTTTTCCAATGATGAAGGAATACATAATTTCCAACTTTCCTGTTTATCATCCTTTCTGCTAAATAGAATATCATTTTTTATTATGTGAAAACGTTTTGCTACTTCCTTCCCTTGTTCTAAACATTCAACAATATTTTTACATGCTGCGTCATTCATTTGGAAATCTTTTATTCTCTTCAATTTCTTTCTCAGTTCTGAGTCTTCAATCTTTATGAGGTACACTTCAAATGCTCGATCTTCTAACATCTGCTCTGCTACTTCTTCATTCTCTCTAGATAAACAGTCAGCTACCTTATTCTCCGTTCCTTTCACAAATTCCCACTGAATATTATAGGGAGCTAATATAAGCGACCAACGAGTTAGTCTCCCTGTTGGTAATTTACATGACCTGAGAAATGTAATTGCCTTGTGATCAGTGCGTACAATCAATTCATTCCCCAGTATATACTCTCTGAATTTAATACAGGAAAACACCACGCTGTATAACTCCTTTTCTGTTGTACTGTAGTTTATCTCCTGTTGATTTAGAGTTTTACTGGCAAAACTGATAACAACTTCATCTCCATCTTTGTTTATCTGTGATAAAAACCAGCGACTGCAAATCCACTTGCATCACACGTAATTATGAACTTTGAATTGAAATCAGGGTGCTTCAACACGACACTTTCTAGAAATTTCACCTTGATTTTTTGAAAAGCTTCATCTTCCTCTTTTTCCCATCTCCACTTATTCTTACTGCTCAAATTATGCTTGAATGGAACTGTTAATTCAGCATAATTTCTTTGAAATCTTCTGTAAAAATTTGCCATTCCAAGAAAAGACTGCAGTTCTTTTTTATTCTTTGGAGTTTTGAAAGATATGATAGCGCGTGTTCTCTCCTCATTCATCCTGATTCCATCTTTAGAAATAATATGTCCCAGAAACAATACTTCTTTCTTTAGAATGTTTGATTTTTCTAGATTGATTGTAACTCCATATTCATTTAGCTTCTTAAATACTCGATCTAATATATACAAATGTTCTTGGTAGGTGTCTGTTATTATCAATAAGTCGTCAACGTAAATAATCACTTTGTCTGCGAACTCTTCCCCCAAAACATGATGCATAGCTCTCACAAGCGCCGACGTACTAACACACAAACCAAACGGAACTCGTTCAAAACAATACACTTGACCCTCGAAGCGAAATGCTGTCAGTTTCTTCGATTCTTCTGTCAATTTTACCTGCCAGAAAGAACTTTTTAAATCGATGCTGGTGAAGTACTGTCTATGATGAAAACGTTGTAAAATATTATCGATGGTTTGTGGGGTTACGTGATCTTTTAACAAAGCATTATTTAGTCCTCGTGCATCAATGCAAACTCTTATTGAATTGTCCTTCTTCTGCACAATAACGAGAGGGTTTATGAATTGAGATGAACACTGTCGAATTACTCCTTGCTCTTCCATTTTTTGTATCTCTTCTTTAACTGCTTTTCTTTTCGCTTGTGGTACGGGGTAAGCCTTACAAACAAATGGTTCATTATTCTTCAATTTGAGATCATATTCGAAGTTTTTTATGCAACCTAATTCTTCTCTAAACAGGGTGCGATGTTTTTCTAAAATTTCAAAAAGATTAGTAGCATTGATTTCCGGATGATTCTCTTTTATTTGTCCAGCTATTTCGTCCATGAAAACATTCCATTTCTCTCCTTCTCGTGTACCCATTTCCAGTTGACAATTTGCTACCAGCTTTCTCTCTTCATCGTTCAACCCTTCTCCTTTCACTGTCACCCATTCATTGTCAATACAAAGCCGTATCTCTCCTTCTCCCACGTTAATAATTCCTCTATAGGCCTTTAGTGTGTCCATTCCTACAATAATATCTATATTAAGCATATCTACCACTAAGAACGTTGTGGGCATTAACCTATTTTGTACATGAATGTCAATCATCACTTGTTTTAAAATACGTTTTGCACGAACTCCCGTTACACCAATATACTGAGTCCCGCAGCAGGTAGATGCCTAACCTTCCCTATGGCCCTTTCGATTTCATCCAACTTCCCCTTTGTCATGACTGAAACTGCTGCACCGGTATCTACAACCACTTTCACTTTCTTATTTCCTATATTTACAAACATTGTTAACGCTCTGTTATAGTCCCCTATTGATTCATTGCTTGGCCTGTCTTCTTCTAATAATTCTTCTTCCATGTCAATATTATTCCTTAAACCTACGCTGTTTATTCCTAATCTATTATTTACAGTTGTCTTCTTATTTGTGTCGTTACTGCGTTGCCCTAGATGATTTGTAACACACAGTGATCGGGCCTCACTCTGCGTGTTGTTTAGTTTTTTGGATTCTCTTGCTGTTTTTCTCCTTTCTCTCCTGCTGGACTCTGCTGACTGCGTGGCTGATTCACGTCTCTCCTCCTCCAATTCACATTTGGTGACGAATTGGTGTTCTGCCAATTAGCATTCTGGTCGCTATTCCATTTTCCATCTCGAATGAATCCTCCTCTTCCCTTATTGCCGTTGAAAGTCAGATTGTTGTCCCGACGCTGCTGTCCGTTACCAATCTCCTGCTCTCTCCTTTGCATTTGCGGACTTTTTCTCTCTTCTCTTTTTACCCATACATTCTTCTCTTTTTGTTCTTGCTTCTCCCTTAATTCATTTTTCTCAACATCGATATTCTGCAAGTTCCATTCTTCCAATAGTTTTTCCATCTCGGGCACTGTCTTAACATTCCTATTGAATCTAGCTGTTTCTAATCCAGTTCCATAATGTTTGACTAGTTTTATTATGATTTCTTCATCCGAGAGTGCTGGTGTCAAATTCCTTGCAATGAGCATCTGCTTTATAAAGTACTCACTTGCGTTTAACTTCCTCCCTCTAATAAATTTTCCGGTTCTCAATCTCTCTCGCACTGAATCCTGAATGAGTTGGCTCCAGAATTTATTAGTGAAACGCTCCTCAAATTGTTCTAAAGAGTCAATGCTAGCCTGAATAATCATCCACCATGCTGAGTGTTGACTATCAAATGACTTTTCAATGATGCTTGATTGCTCACTCCAGTTACTTTTCCCACTACGCCGCAAATATTCTTTCAACTTAATCAAAAATTGCATAGGATTCTCCAGATATTTCTCAAATTTTGGCACTTCATCCAATCCTCTACAGCTGGTGTTGACGATAATCGGTTGTGTCCTGGCCTTCTCGAATTCCATTTTCATCCTTTCCTTCTCTCTGTGAAATTCCGCGAGCTTCTCCTCAAATCTTTTAAAGGCTGCACTATCCATTCCACCTGATTTCTCTGATAGCTCCTTTCTCACCGATGCGATCTCTGTTGAAAGTCTCTTATCTATTCTCTCGACGTTTTTCTCAACTGCTGTTATTTTTATTGCTATCTCACCACAAATCTCTTTAGTTTTTTCCTCCATTTTCTTCTCAAATCTTCTCTCCAGCTGTTCTACATTGCTACTTAACTTTTCTAACTTTTCATTCATTTCTTTCTTATTCTCTTCCAATTTCTTACTGTTTTCTTCGAATTGCTTGCTCATACTTGTCCGGCTTTCTTCGAAACTGGCACCCATATTTTCCCTCATACTTGTTAATAAGTTGAAAATCTTGTCCATTTCGTTCCCTGATAGTCCTACTTTACCGCTTTTTTCACTCGGAATTTGCTCTTGGTCGTCATGAGAGTCACCAGGTTGATTTACCATGTCAGAATTCGGTAACATCTCCGGTGAATATTGCTCCTGACTCTCAATGGTGTTGTCTGTGCTGCCCTCACTGCTCTCGAAATTTGTTGTGTTGCTCTCATTTGTTGCCATTGTGTCTGATTGAAGTGTGTTTACAAGCCTATTTCTAAGAAAATATCCTGACATAGGTAACCTATACTACAAACCTATTACTAATCCTACTTATCACGAAGCTCATACATGACCCAAATAATGTTCATACAGAAGATTAAAATACTGTTTAATAAACTACACCCACAAATAAAAAATTCAAAATTAGATTTCTATGATGCTTGACTGGATAAAACAATATACAAAAGATATAAATGATACTATACTCAGGGCTTCCTATTCTCTATTTCTATACCCAAAAATTATATTATACTAATATAACCCAAAATTATATTCACAAAAATAACATACTAAATGATTGATTAAACCCAAATAACAGACTTTTGAAATAAAGCTACCCCCAAAGTAATATTGAATGAGAATGAATAATATCAAATTTCCTATAACCAATATAAAAATCTACATATAGTTGAGCGCACCAAATACAAATTCGAAAATTGATATACAAAATAATTAAGTGAATAGGTTAAACACTGAGAATTTGAAGAATTTGAACGGATAACTTTCCTACCTGGCAATACTAATAATAATAATTATCACACTTCTGTAGCACACTCAATAAGAATTTCACACAAATGAGGGTGATTATATATACCAATTCACTATTATGCACTTTCACTTGATACACTTCAGCAGATTAACTCAGAATCTGGCCCCTAGTTGCGGCGACATTTTGAACTCTTTCCCACTTCGGTCTTTGTTTAGAGTGGGTTTCGAACTCCCTCACTCTATACGGTATTTTGCCCGGCGCCAATCAATTACTATGAATTGATAAAATTAAACTAATAAAATTGAATTGATTTGAATTGATAAAATTAATTACTTTACTGTAACTTCACTCACTGAACTAATAATAGTATTGAAGAAAAAGATAAAGATAGATAGATCAGGGTCGTGTGTAAGGGAATGTACGAAGTGAAAGGCAAAACAAAGGTTAATTATGAATTTATTATTGAACTTTAAATTTATATGAATTTATAAAAAATTGATCAAAAATATAGTAATGATTAGATATAAATACAAGATGATTAAGTTTTTGAAAGTACAACAGTTCAAGTTTAATTTTAAACAACAAAATTTAACAAACAGTTCTTATTACTTTTATCAGGTTACTTGAACAATAAGATATAAAATCAAAGTATTGAACAACTCTAGTAAAAAATATGATTATAGTCAAAAATAAGAGAATTGATAAATTTTAATGAATGAATATGATTAGGGGAGCCTTGCTTTAAAAAACTATTATTTGTGCTTAGAAGAAAATTTCAACTGTAAGCTTCAAGAAGTTAATTAAAATTGTGTCTTTAGATATGTATTTAGAGGAGCTAAATAATTAAATTTGCTGTTTACTTTGATGCTATGTAATTTGATATAGTTATTTGGGCTTTTTAGGGTGGGGTGGTGTGGATTTGAAATGAGAAAAATTGAAAATTCTAAATACAATCTTTACCTGGCTCAGTCAATTCCCTATAGGATAATTGAAGTCTGAAACCAAAAACTCACTCCTACACTGAACACTGTCCAAAATCAAAGAGACTCACAGCAACTAGCAGCAACTCAACTGCCACTAACTGCCACTAACTGCCACTCAAATGCCACTAACTTGCAACTAACTTGCAAGACAGGGTCTGCCTGCATATATACTAGCACCACGATTTTCCACCCCTCATCCCCCTTCGCCCTCTAGCTCCGCCTACCCTCAAACTCATCAGCTAATATTCTGCTTACAAAATGGATTCAAATATCAATTTGAATTCACTATAATGTTTATTATGTTAAATCATTTTAAACTATGGCTCCCCTTCATTATTAAAACAAATGATATCATATATTTTATCAATATTTAAACTCTAAAGTTTGGATACTGACAATTTGAATACATTCTCATCAAATTTGATTAATACAGTGATCAATCTTATAAATCTGATATGGCAAATACTTCAATAATAAATACATGAAATGAACAAAATACAATGTCATACAGTAATCATTACAATCGAGTTGAATAAATCAAATTAATAAGATACCAATCAATTACTACTTAATTAATTAAGCAGGTTTCTTATACTCATTGTCAACCTGTTTCAATCAAATATACCCAATTTATTCTATTTACAAATTTGTCCTTAGCCTATGAATTCGGATTCAACTAACTTAATTAGCTTATAATAATTATTAAATTATAATTTATTATATAACATTATATTTGTTGAATACTTTATACATATAGCCTAATCTACTTCATGACCTAATTTATAAATACATTTACTCATATATCATATTCATCGTTTTATGTGATCACCATTCAAATAACTGATCATCAAATAATATTGCCTCAATAATATTCATATGCTGACCACGTGGTAAAATTGTAGCATGTGCTAACCACGTGGTTACATTGAAAACTACATAACTATATCTACTTCTCTCCTACCTATATATCTATATCGCTATTCATAATCTTCATTTACCTGCCATCAACTTATGCTATAGATATATACAAGGGCTGACACAAAGCACAGTGGGCCATGTGGTTTCTATTGTAAACGTGTCAGTGACTGACGTTACTGTTATCATATATTGTTAGCAATTCTCTATGACAGAATGATTTTGTCTCAAACTACTTTGAAAAGAATAATAACCCCAGTCATCTGGCTAGGTAAGCTATTCAAATGCATTCTCAATAGTTTCGAGAAACGGTTCTTTTTATTATTCTAACTCTTCGAGAGTTCATATTCCTAAATACAATATGTTCAGAGCACGTGTTGCAACAAATAACATATATCTACAATTTTTAAATTTTAGGAGAGCACATGGTCGCCATTTGTGGCTCACACTCTAACCAATGCGACGAAGTTGTCATTGCTAATCATATCGATGATATTGAAGAGCAGGTTACAAACTTAGATTTACCAATTACTGATCAATTTCATTTCCATCCAATCTCAGAAGAAGACACTTACAGAGCAATTCAATGTATTCATATTAATGCTACGGGTGTAGACAAAATTCCTATTAAATTTATCAAGAACATGTTATTTGCTGTTTTACCAACCATTACATACATTTTCAACAAGTCACTTGAAGAAGGCATTTTCCCCGAAAACTGGAAGTTTGCTCTGGTTCGCCCTCTAAATAAAGTTCCATCACCCAATAAAGTTGAGGATTTTAGACCAATCAGTATTTTACCTGCATTGTCCAAAGTGCTAGATTTGACACAACCCATTTGAGAAAGACTCATTCATGCTCAAGTTGTAAAATTTCTAGACAACAATAGTAAGCTTCATAACTTTCAATCGGGCTTTAGAAAATTCCATTCAACTGAAACAGCTCAGCTCCGTGTCACTGATGATATAAGGTTAGCTATGGACCAAAGAAAATGCACCATCCTCACCCTATTTGATTTTTCTAAAGCATTTGATACTGTTGATCATACAGTCCTTCTGAATAAGTTGGCTATCCTTGGTTTCAGTCACAACTCGTTGGTTTGGTTTAAATCCCATCTATTAGGTAGGAAACAATGTGTATCTGTCGGTGACAAAAAGTCAACTTGGAAAAACGTTATGCATGGAGTACCACAAGGTTCAATTTTAGGCCCTCTCCTCTTCACTTTGTATGCTAATGACCTTTCTTCCATTATCAAATTCTCCAGTTTCCATACTTATGCAGACGACCTTCAAATCTATTTAAGCTGTCCCATAACAAAAATTAATGAAACAGTTGGAATAATGAATCAGGATATCAATTCGATAGTGGAATGGACAAGGAAAAATGGCCTTAAGCTTAATCCCATCAAAACACAACCCATTATAATTGGATATTCTCGTCTTATAAACAATATTGACCTTGAATCGATTCACATAATTAGTGTAGACGGTAATGACATTCCTTACTGTAGCTCAGTTAAGAATTTAGGCATTATTATGAATAATACTCTTGACTGGTCAGAACAAGTGAACAAAACTTGTAAAAAGGTATTCTCAGCCATGCATGCATTGAAGAAAATGCACGATATTCTCCCTAGAAACATTGAATTATTATTGGTTCAATCTCTCATCTTCCCACATTTAATGTATTGTAATTCTGTTCTTAACGATATGCAAGTCACTCTGAATGATAAACTACAGCGTTGCCAAAATTATTGTCTACGTTTCGTCTACTCTCTCCAACGCCATGATCATATCACCCCAGCCCACATTGTTAGTTCAACATTGAAGCTTCCCAATCAAAGGCTTTTTCGAATAGTCAAGCTTGTTAGAGATATCTTGAAATACGGTAATCCGAACTATTTTAAAGATGATTTCAAATTTGTCTCTGAAGGTAGGAGGATAGATGCTTCACATACTAGAACCGGAGAAAGTACTTTAAGGATACCCAATCATCGAACTACTATTTTCACAAAATCCTTCTTAGTCAGTGCCTGTCGTGCATGGAATGCACTTCCTGTTTCTATCAGGTCCATCGAGAGCCGAGCGAGCTTCATCCTGACTTTAAAAAACATCTTTTGGAACAAATGACTGAAACTGTCCGCCCTAGAACGATCACATGACAACCATCCCCCACCCATCCCACAAATACAAACCTTTAAACCTGTTATAGAACGAATTGTATATATATATATATATATATATATATATATATATATATATATATATATATATATATATATATATATTATATAAACTCATGTTATTTCAATTATCCACTGCATACTGCTGTATATTACTGAAAGTTGATTACCCTGATCTACTTTCAGCCTACTTCATTTTATTAATCAATTATTCGATCTTATCTACCTATATAATTATTTTACTTTATCAATTTTCTGTTTTTTTTATCTTAAATATTCATATTGATTAAAACTTTTACAATATTTCCATTAATAAATGAATCCTTAGTTTAAATAATGAAATTAACGTTTTGGTAGAGAGTTAGTGGGGAGGATATTTTTAATATTCTTTCCGAAGAATGGACATTGATATGTCCAAAGCTCCGCCAATTTATGTAGATGCATAACAATATAATTATTATCTATAGTTATTATATTACAAATTGCTTTTTCATATCATATACAGTTCAATAATTATTTTCTTAGTCTATATCATGTAAATTCATCTATAATTTTGCTGTATTGTAAGCTATTGTTTATAAGTGTATAAGACAGTATATATTGTAATCTACATAAATAAAGTACTCAATCAATCAATCAATCTCACTCTCTCTCTCTCTCTCTCTCTCTCTCTCTCTCTCTCTCTCTCTCTCTCTCTCTCTCTCTCTCTCTCTCTCTCTCTCTCAGTCTCTCTCTAACATGCTCACTGAACGCCAACTGAGGAGTGAATGTTACGCCTGGATATTTGTACTTGTTTACAACTTTGATCCGCTCTTCTCGCCAGTACCACCTCTCATGATGGGCCAGTCTCCCTCCCTTTCTCATCACCATTATCTTAGTTTTGTCAGTATTGATTGTAAGTCCCCACGTCTCACAGTAATGTTTCAAACATATTATCATTTTTGTAATGCTTTCGGCGTGGATGCGATCAGAATCAAATCATCGGCATACATAAGTCCTTTAATATTCAATTCGGCCACCAATATCCCTTCTTCCATATTATCAAAAATATCATTAATAAACAGGGTGAATAAAATCGGGGACAACAAGCAGCCTTGTTCTAATCCGTTCTCTGTATAGAATGCATTACTCAGCCTATCCTTCTTATTTTGACCATTTTTACACCAAACAAACGCCCGTGTATTCTCATATAATTTCTGGACAATTCTCACAAATTTGCTAGACAACCGAATCTGAAACAACTTATAAATTAAAGCATTACGATCTACTTTATCGAAAGCGGCCTTGAAGTCAACATAAAAACAATAAACTCTATCTTTCCTTCTCCTCAGTTTTAAATTGATGATGCTGTATACACTGAATATATTATCCACTGTACTGTATCCTTTTCTAAATCCCGCCTGTTCCTCATTTATTACTTCATTTTCCTCTATCCATTCGTTTAATCTATTTAGAAAAATTCCTGAGAATTTTTTTGCAAATGCATTGATGAATTGTATGCCTCTGTAATTAGCAACTTCATTCGAATCACCTTTTTTATGAATTGGGAAGATAACCGCTTCTGAAAAATTGTCAGGCACCAATCCTGTATCATAAATATAATTATAAAAATTGAGCAGCAAATTTAAGAATTGATCTGGAGCTGATTTGAAAAATTCTGCCGGTATGCCGTCAGTGCCCGGAGCTTTATTACATTTTGCCTTTTTCAATACCAAATTCAGTTCTTCTTTCGTTATTTTTGCATCTAGTTTTTCGTCCTCTATGAACGGTATGGCATATGCTATTTCATCTGCCTCAACTTCAACGGAAAGTAAGTTTTTAAAATGTTTGACCCAGCTTTTAATATCTATCTGGCCTGTACACTTGAAGGATCTTCTTTTAAACTTTTTCACAGAGTCCCAAAACTGTTTCGAGTCGCGCACATTTTCTAAGCATTTTCTATTATTATCATAATACTCGGCTTTTTTAGTTTTACACAAGTGAATTTACTCTTTGTTTTCCTCTACATAGATTTGTCTAGCTTGTTAACTATTCACCCTCCTAAAAAGTCTAAGACAGGCAAAACTTATTTTTCTCGCTTTATCATATTCCCAATCAAACCATATCTGTTTCGCATGTTTATTTTCTCTTTTAGAAATTCTTGCATTGTTACCTGCTGCTTCATAAACGATATTGATAATCTATTCTGCGGCTTGACTACTATCGGGTGGCAAGATAACATCACAGCTGCTCTGCGATAACTTATTACGGTACTTTGTTGCATTTACTTTTGACCAAATCAGCTTGGGCAATAGCGTTAAATTATCACATGTTGAATTCGAAATGTCTCCTTTCAATTGAACTGCTATTGGCATATGGTCAGAAAAACTTTCAGCCAGGACTTCAAAAGTATTTTTCGCCACACTTGGATGTAATGAGCTGGTTTACGTGCGTCATATGGAGGCCGAAAGTGATTGTTTTCCGACCAGGCCGGTAAAACTTTACGGCCCTAGGGCTGTAAAATGACCTTGAATAACAGCTGATCGTGTCCGATCCCGATCTCACAAAAATCATAGAGAGATAATCTCATAACGACTGTAATAATCTATATAATTATGTATCGTGAATCGCGGTATTATGTCTATAATATATTTTATAAATTACTGTTTAATAATTTAATATTTATTGTGTTTTTGATATCAAACAATGAATACAATGGCTGCATTGTCCATTGTCAGAAAGGTACGGTACGTATCGCAAGTATTTAAAAGTGAAGAATCGAATTTGAAATCAAAGTACAATAATTGTATCAATATTTAAAAGTGAGGTAGAGTAATAATTGTTTCTTTTTTATTATCGAATTCCACTTCTTAATGCAATACAATCAACTATAATAACAAGAAAATACAGCAGAGATCTGAAGTTTAAGGTACCGTAAGCCTACTGGTGAAACTCAGCCTTGACTAAAAAATTCCTAGTAATTTTTCCGTAATTCATTATTAAAACTTTTAGATAATTTTTCTTTAATATTGAACCATATAGAGGAAACATTAAGCCCACTCAAGATTGAATCTTCGAATGTTTTCTCTATGATTTCAGAGCAATATTTTGTTGTGAAAATGCCGGCAAACCGGCTTCAAATTAATATGCCGCTATACACTATATTATAGTAGCCTACATACGTTACCTGACTTAATTCAGAGTGAAAATTTTATTGTGAAACAGATAATAATATTAATTTTAATAATATGAGTCATGAGCCAAAGTCTGTTGTACCTTTGACTATAGAAAGAACCTTCTTCTATAGAAAGAACAACCTTCTTTCTATAGTCAAAGGTTGTACGCTTTTTAGGAGTGAAGTAAACTTTTTTAGAAGTCCAGTTTACAGTATTACGTGTATGCTAAGAGTTATCAGTCAGGCCTCTTCCTCCAACAATACCCATTAGCCGAGAGCATAAAGGCGTAATACAACTGAAGTCAGTTCAGTGAATAACAAACACGATCTAGGTTCGAATCTCGGTCAATGACATTTTTTTTGTCGATGAATTTCGACTTTTATTAGCTATTTTTTATATTAATTACCATAATTTAAATTTCAATCAATTTTTTAGATATATTTTGAGACAAAACTGTGAAATATGCAATTATATTAATTTTTCATCACATTATTTCAAAATAGTAATGAAAATTCTATTCATCCATCTATCCATGAGATATTGCACCGGGCGCAAAGCGCGAGCTATAAAAATTCAAACAATTATTCGAAATATTAATAGTATAAAAATATGGTCACTATTGTAAATTATTAATTAGTAATATTGAAATTAATTGACAGTAAAAGTTGTCATAACCAAGATTCAAACTATCAAAATAGGCTGTTTGAATTTTATTAATTTTTCAATTTCTTATAAATATTGGGAAGTTTTTTTTTTTGGTGTGGCGAAAAATAGCGTTCGCAACACGGGCAAAAATGTTTTTCTGGCTCTCGAACGCTTCAAGTTCTCGACTTCGTCTCGAACTTGAAAACCGCGATCTCGAGCCGGAAAACGTACATTTTCGACCCTAGGTGCGAAATATACTATTACAGCTGCTAGTGTACTCATCGTCACACAACATAAATCGATAACTGAGCATCCAACACTTGTAACATAGGTAAATTATTCTCCCTTAACATCTGTTGCTGTCCTCCCGTTTAACACACACATATTAAATTCCTCACACATATTGAGTATTCTACGCCCATTCCTATTCAAAATTTCATCTTTCGAATTTCGTTCAACATTTATCACCCAATCACTCTGCATAATTTCTGCATAAAGCTGGAGTACTGACTTTAACAAACTGAATGAATTCTTAGAAGGCAGAATGATGAGTGAGAATTTAATATTGCTAGGAGATTTTAACAGACGCATAGGGAAATGTCAAATAATACCGGATTATTATTTGACATTTCCCTATGCGTCCGTTAAAATCTCCTAGCAGTATTAAATTCTCACTCATCATTCTGCCTTCTAAGAATTCATTCAGTTTGTTAAAGTCAGCACTCCAGCTTTCTCCAGACGTTAGATAAACTGGCATAATATGAATTTCTCCATATCTATCACATTTAAGAGTTATTACTGGCCACTCTTCTAAGTAAGTGAATTTACTGGCTTCCCTCCCATTATAGACAAACCTATAAGCCATCATTATGCCTTCCTTTGCCCTACCAAATCCTGACGTTCTAGTTGCTGGCACCCAAAATACATTATATCCTGGAAAATAGCCCTCTAAACGATTAAAATCTTTCTCCTCCACAAACGTTTCACATAGAATAAAAATATCATAATTCTTTAAGAAAATAATTTGAACTCACCTTCCCACTAAGACCCGCTACATTATAAGCCAACACACTTAATTCATTTATTTCTTTCACCTGGCAGACGACCTTATTCTATTCATTAGACTGTTTATTTGAGCGCTCATTATATTGTTCAACCTTCTTCGAAAAATTATTAATTATTTCAGTAAAGTCCATCTTCAAAATCCGGTTCAATCTGTCCAGCCCATCCTCGTTTCCACACCGTAGACCATCCTCCGCCTCCCACGTGAAGATAAGTCCCTCAACAATCAGCTGTTCCCCCTTTACAACAGAACTCCGCACGCCACTCATCTTCAATATTTCTTTTTTTGAGTAGAAATCGTCTATTACGCCGTATTCTTGTCAGAAGAGAATAGTCTTTATGCACTACATATCCAGCTCCTTTCAGTTTCCCTGTATTCCCCAGAACTACATCAATGTCGCGATCCACCGGGATATGAGCAATTATCGGCGCATTGTCTCTTTCTTTGCCCAAGATGTGACCACAATTGACACCCACTTGTATATTACACTTCAGTACATTTGTACAAAACTCCTTTACTATCTCACAAAAGTCCTCGTTACTTTTGAATTTTAGTACTCTGAAGATTAAATTATTACGTCGTGATCGATCTTCGTATCTGTCTAATCGATGCATAATTTTGATATTTTCCATTTTCAGACGTTGTACTTCCTCCTTGTACTTCATTTGTTTTCTTCGGTGATGTTGGATAGTAAGTTTGTTATTCCTAACACATCGTTCTCTGTAGCCAATTCACTGAATTTTTCATCAAATAACGTTTTAATTGTTAATTCTATATTTTGTATTTGATCGTCATTTTTTGAATCACACCCTTTCTTCGCGGCACGTGAGCTCTCAGGCGAGGAACTCATAGTGCGATCCCGTTTCTCACCTCGCTGTTGCGTTGTAATGAATTTATCCATACGAGCAATGGTATCTCGACACTTCTTATAAGTTCAAACACACGAAAACTCAAAATCCACGACTTAAATGAACTATAGTTTTACTTGTTCTAACTAATAGTTTGACTTTTTCTAACTGTATTTTTCACTAGCCGGCACAGCTTATAGTCTTTATGTCGGAGCTGTGATAAACGATCCTAGCAACGATGAGATTAGCGATGCTAGTAGGGAGTAGCGCTCAGCTTCTATCGACTGTTCATGCCGACAGTCGTGCTTAAAGCTTGATTCGTGAGTTCATGTATTGAAAAACCAATTTGTGTATGCTATAATGAGTGATTCTGATGAAGATTTTATTTTTGCATCGAATACAGTAAAGCATTACTTACTAGGTTGTAGAGAACGTGAATATTATGCACATCCTATCAATGTGGTGAGGGATGTATTTGGGGAGTATCATCATTAATTTGTATAAAGATTTAAGACAGCATCCAAAAAATTTTTTTGACTATATGAGAATGGAAATAGAAACTTTCGACTACATTTTGACGAGAGTTTCCAATAATCTCCAAAAGGACTGGAATAATTATCACATAAGTCCTATCATGGCAGAGGAGCGATTAATGCTAACATTAAGGTAAGTAGGTTTATACAAGAAAGTTATATTCTTTGATAAAATAGAAACAATTGAATTTATTCTTGAAATGCATACATCAAGGTCTATATTATGTTTCATTATTAGGATCATTGACAATAAGATAGAATTTTGTAATTGAATAAGAAATAGTTTAATAAAGTAAAGAAAATGTCCCTTGCTTACGAAACTCCACATATAAATCAACCCAAATCATGAAAAAAAATTGGTCCATGTTTGTACTTTGTATTCTACAACTCGATACTAGCCTCGATACTAGCTTCGAAAATGGACCGAGCCATTATCGATGCTCTTATCGATGGTCAGGACCCAAGATCGATTTTCATCGCAGCTCAGACATAAACAGGCCTATTAGAAAGCACGTTGGTATTATCTACGCGTTGCTAGAATCGCAGCTTTTATCACTAATCGCAGCTCCGACATAAACGTACCCTTAGATACGGGAGCACCGATAAATACGTCTGTCTCGTTCGACTGTCCTAGCTCAACTCCGCCAGCGGAAATAAAAAATAATGTAAATGCGAACGAGTTAAGAGATGATTAATATGACTGGCTAGTTCTAAGGCCATATTATTGCTTAAGTGAATTTACCAACAATTGAACTCCAAAACATATTGGATCCTATTCATGTATTGATTTACTGCATGTTTTTTTGTTTATTGTATGTTTTATGACTACTCTGTGATATGTATTGACTATTGTCGTTGCTTATAACATGATTGTTCCATGGCAATAAATGTTATTTATTTATTTAACAATTTTTCTGTTAAAATTTATTTAAGTACTTGAATTGAAAAATGTCAAGCTAGTTTAGTGCCTTATTTCATTATAAACTCACGGTATATAGAGTAAATAGTTCAAATAGTATGTGCCTTTATCTGAAAATGTTGACTATTCAACTCGTGAAATATGAATATTTTCTATAAAAAAATTAATTCAGAAGAGCTTTTATATGGTAGTATAAAACAGTTTATTCCATTTCTAAATAGGACTTGGTGTTATTATGTGAAATATTTTCCATTCATTCTCTGACTCTTGTTATATTTTTAATAATACATTTAATAGATGTAAATGGTATTTTTAATAAATGTATCATCACACTTCATGAGATAATGAGCCAGCCTCATTATCTCTTATAGTCTGTGTAAAATTAGTTGAGACTTGGCCCTTCATCCGAAGAAATTACAAGGTTGCCAATTAGTGTAAAATTTCAACTTTCTCAAAGTTCCAATTCAACGTCAGAATTGGATGTAGAATATCATCCCCGATATCCTTGCAGTGCTAAAAGAGTATCAGGGTTGAAGGATTAAAAGGAAATACAGCTTTTATGATAAAATTGGAAACATCGCGAAGATTTGTTTTTCTTTAGAATATCACTTCTCTCAGAATCATGGGCGTCGTAATGCGTAATAATTTTACATCAAATTAACTGGGAGAATGTCTTAGGTACATCATGAAAACTAAAACTAATGACAGCCAGGTTAATCGATATTTTTTTCATAGAAACTCCATAAATTTTATTCATGTCTCAGATAATTTCTTATTTGGTATTATCCAACCAAGAAACAAATACACTCACACGTATTCTAGCAATTATTAAAATAACTGAATTAAAACAAAACCCGTTTGAACATAGGGCACTTAACTGTTCTGTAAAGAAGAGATGGTCGATAAATAAGCAGTCAATTACCTCTCATATCCAAGTTTCCACAGGAGATTGGCATAAGCTCAAACAGCTACAGAACTGGACAGTTTTTCGGTGTCAAGAATCGAATAGCGCTCTTCCGCTTGGCAACTGCTCAGAAATAAATTTTTAGCACATTCTTACAAATTATTCTATCGAGATTCAAATTACCTATAGTGGATACCGATAGTGGGTTGGCTGCTTTGATATTTTTTGCAGAGCGAATCAATTATTTACTCGGTTGCTGCCATTTGACTCTATAGTGGGATGCTACACGTTAATTTGAGGAAATTAATCCAAGTATGTAAAGGATTTTTTCCATATTGTAATTTTTTTTATTATTATTATTATTTCATCCACCGACGACCTGTAAAAGGGGTATGAGGATATGTCAATTTGTCATTAATCAAACAGAAACATGTTATCTATCTTTTTAAACCTCCACCTTGAGGTTTGTAAAAATCTTTATATTCCTCCACTGAGTAGACACATATGGATAGCAGCTCTTTTTTCAATAAAAATCTGAAAGCTTCACCTGACTTTTCTTTTATGTGAGATCGAGATGGCTGTTAAGAATACTCGAGAGATAAGAAGTAGAGAATTGTTCATGCAGTTCCCCTTCCCCCGCTTCACCCTCATTGCTGTTGGAGAAGAAGGCTTCTCCCTCCACAACCTCAGTCTTCAGCACTCGGCTGACCCATAAACATCTCTCGTAAGTATAGCTGAAAAGCTCTCTTTTTTGTTACTTTCACACAGCTCATATCATACATGCTAACCAGTTCTAAATTCTCGGTCCTCCTAGCTCTCATAGAATTACCAAACTTGGTCCTACCAGTGGATTTTCGGTACTAGTGCCTATGGAAAAAAGGAAAAAACTATTCTCTAGAGTATGAACTGGTTCCCTATAGTTCACGTTTCGTTTTAAAATTTGTTTGCTTGAGCTGTGTGAACGCGTGTGCTCTGTGCTCAGTGTTTGAACTCTCAAAAAGCCAAAAACTTCTTATCTCTCGAAGTTCTCACTTTCAATTTATTTCGATTTCCTCAATTTCGTGTTCGTATTGAGTGACGCCATCCGCCATTTTCGTCAATTGTGGCATTGTGCTTGACAATCCTACAATCTACAAGTTATAAACTGCATGTTTTATCGCAACCGCAATGGTTCTTCAAGAATTATTCACCTTGAATTATAACTTCAGTTATTGCGCAGATCTACCACGCAATCTCAACCACGCCTACGCAGTCACGTGAAGACCAGTTGGATTTCAGTCTAAGATTACTAACCTGAATGTCAAGTCTAAACCACTGTGTATTGTATGTAAATCTATGGATCATAATATCTATGTATGCAAAAAATTCTATAATATGTCTGTTGATGAATGATACAAGTTTGTTCGAGAAAATAACCAATGTCTAGCATGTTTTTCGTTTTCTCACAGAAGAGAGTTCTGCAAATCTACAAATGTATGTAAAACTTGTTTCTCATCCAAGCATCATACATTATTACATAATGAAAAGAGGTATTCTAGCTCACCTGAGCCTACTAATGTGCGTTCTCAGAAGGATAGCGCTCCTACATCTGGTGCTGTATGCAATACTTCTAGCCTATCGACCTCAGATACATCCTCTTGTCTGTTGGGTACCGCTAATGTCATAGTATTTGATCATTTCAATCGGCCTCACATTGCCTGAGCCATAGATATTCAGGCTCATATATATTCATATATTCAGGCTCACAGATAACAACTGTCACTAAGGAGTTAGTGAATAAATTGAATTTGAAGACTAGCTACACTGATCGAGAACTCATCGGTATTGGCTCTAAAACTACTAAAACTCTTGGTGAAGTTCATCTCACTATATCCTCGAGGCTCAAACCAGAATTTAGATTGAGTACTAAAGCCACTGTCTTATCAGTCATCACATGTAACCAACCCATGGTCTCATTGAACCCTGAAGTATTTGAACATTTTTCAAACTTGAAACTGGCTGATGATAAGTTTCACATCTCTAATAAAGTTGACTTGTTATTAGGAGCTGACTCTTTTCTCCAAACGTTATCTGCTCAATCTAATGGAATTACTAAATTATATCCCAATTCGCCTGGAGCATTGAGCACAGTATTTGGGTATATTATCATTGGCAAAGTTGATTCTAATGAACCTGTCTCAAGTGTCAATAAGGCTACAAGCTTGCTCACCTATGTTGAACCAATCAACCAGTTGATTGAAAAATTTTGGGAGACTGAAGAGGTTTCAGTAGAAGTTGAAAAGAATCCTTCTCATGCATATTGCGAAAATCTCTACACAGAAACCACCACTCGGTGGCCGTCTGGTCGCTATGAAGTCGCATTGCCTTTCAAAACTAAAGATGTGTCATTGGGTGACAACCGCACCTCCTCAACTAAGAAATATACCTCACTACAGAAAAGATTAGCATCAAACGAAAATGTTCATAAACAATATCATGATTTCATGAGACAGTAAGTGGAATTAGAACACATTTCCAAAGCTTCACACTCATCTAATTATGTTATCCCGCATCACTGTGTTCAGAAAGAAGACAGTTCAACAACCAAATTGAGAGTAGTCTTTAATGCATCAGCGCCTTGTAATAATAGAACTGTTCAGAACGAATCACTTCATGTTGGGCCTAAATTACAGCATGATCTTACTCACATATTAATGAGTTTTAGAACTCACAAAGTAACCATTACATCCAACATTAAAATGATGTACAGGCAAATTTCAATCAGAAAAGAAGATAGAAAATTTCAGCACATATTCTATCGTAGTTCACCCCAAGAAGAGCTGATAGAATTTGAACTCAACACAGTCACGTATGGAATGACGTCAAGCAGCTTTCTAGCTCAAAGAACATTTCTTCAATTAGCCCATGATTATGAAAATGAATTTCCATTAGCTGTCAATGCGATTCGCCAACACACTCATGTTGATGATATTGTATCTGGCGTCTCTAGCCTATGTGAAGCGAAATTACTCATATCACAGCTGAATGAACTTATGTCTAAAGGAGAACTCCTTTTGAGAAAATGGTCATCTAATATGCAAGAAGTAATTGAAGAATTTCCCGACGAGATGTTGGAAAACCCTCTCGCATTTTCTGATACGACTCAAAAAATAAAAGTTCTTAGATTTCGTTGGAATCCTGCATCAGATGCTTTCTCTTACACTGTTACACCGTTCGCTGAACTGCCAACAAAACGATCCATACTATCGTATACAGCTAAATTGTTCGACCCGGTTGGACTATTGTCTCCTGTAATATTCTCATTCAAATATTTTTTGAAATTACTCTGGCTATCCAACCTTGATTGGGATGAGCCGCTTGATGAAGACTTGACTAGTCAGTGAAATCGTATTTCTAGTACAATGCTGACTCTCTCAAATGTTCAAATTCCTTGTCATATTGACACTACATATGTCAATATCTCATTGATAGGATTTGCCGACACATCTGAAAAGGGTTACAGTGCTGTCTGCTATATTCATATTGCATCAAGTGATCAATTCATATCGATGAATTTCATTATGTCAAAAACACGAGTCGCTCCTGTGAAAACACATACTATTCCTAGATTGGAATTATGTGGAGCTCTACTACTGTCAAAGTTGTATAAAGTTATTATACCTCTATTTGGAAAAAGTATCTCCAATGTAAGCCTGTGCTCTGACGCAAAGTTGGTGTTGAACTGGCTAAAAACGCCAGCTTACAAGCTCAAGACTTATATAAGCAATCGAGTTACACAAATACTCGAATTAACCTCTCCAGAAAACTGGTTTCATGTACCTACAGAATCGAACCCAGCTGATTTAGCCTCAAGAGGGCTTGCTGCACAAGATATTGTTGAAAACTCACTCTGGTGGAACGGACCTCCATCTTACCATGTCCAATTCAAGATTTTGCCAATCTCAAGGGTCGACAAAATTGTCGATGAGTCTGAACTGAAGCCACCAGTGGCAATTCTCACTACTACTGTAGTAAATAAACCACACGCTCTTGAATGTTTCGAGAAATACTTCAATATACACAAGGCAACACGTGCATTTGCCAATGTGTTGCGATTCATAGAAAATTGTAAGCTGAAAAAAGTAACAGAGATAATCTTCACGTCGGACCTCGCACAACTCAGTCACTAGTGACTCGCAAATATTGGATTATATCAGCGCGCAACCTCACAAGGAGCAGATTGCATCATTGTGTCCATTGTACTCGCATGCGAGCTCAACCTCAGCAGCCAATCATGTCGGATCTTCCCCATTTTCGTGTGAACGCCTCATCTGTATTCGTCCATGTAGGAGTTGACTTCGCTGGCCCCTTCAATACAAAGTGCAGCTCACTCAAGAAACCGAGAGTGTATAAGGGCTATCTTGCATTGTTCATATGCTTAGCGGTGAAAGCTGTTCATTTGGAATATGTATCGGAGCTGACCACTGAATCGTTTCTTGCCGCTTTCGATAGATTCGCATCCCGTAGAGGCCTACCTTCTCACGTATACTCTGACAACGGATTGAACTTCGTTGGAGCTGCTAATAAATTATCAGATATCTCGAAATTCTTGGCTGACAGTAAGACTGACATTTTTAATGCTCTTGTACAACGTGAAGTAACCTGGCACTTCAATTCACCTAGCACACCCAATTTCGGCGGTATTTGGGAAGCAAATATTAAATCAGCGAAAACACTGTTGAAAATTCAAATTGGTGATAATCCAATGACAATGGAGGAGTATTTCACAGTGTTCTCTCGTATTGAATCAATTATGAATAGTCGTCCTCTATTGGAGCGTTCACAGGACCCCAACGAGACTTCACTTCTGCTGACACCCGGTCACTTTCTTATCGGCCGACCGTTGCTACAAGCTGTGGAGATCCCGCTGGATACTACCACCCACGTACGGCAGCGATGGACTCATCTACGCCGAATTGTGCAGACGTTTTGGAATCGATGGAGTACAGAATATCTACATACGCTTATGCAGCGAAACAAGTGGAAGACCCCCTCAGAACCCTTGAAAGTGGGTCACATAGTGCTTATCAAGAATACGAGTACCGCGCCCACATTGTGGCCTCTAGGCATAGTCGAACAAATATTTCCCGGACAAGACCAAGTAGTAAGAGTGGCATTGATTCGCACCGCCTGCGGCCACCTCACGCGACCTCTTACAAACCTGTAAACAAACTCATAGTGTTGCCAATAGCTTGATTTGGCACCCTCTCTCTGAGAGACATTTTTTGTAAATAGAGACTGAATATTATGTGTTCACCGCTTATGTGTAAAACTCATCGTAATTAATCATGTGCATCGTCTCTTCATCAAGTTTGTGCAATACTTCGTGTGTTACCTCTCATGTGCTACAGTTTCAAAATTATTAAACTCATGCATCGTTTGGTGGGCGGAATGTTAAGAATACTCGAGAGATAAGAAGTAGAGAATTGTTCATGCAGTTCCCCTTCCCCCGCTTCACCCTCATTGCTGTTGGAGAAGAAGGCTTCTCCCTCCACAACCTCAGTCTTCAGCACTCGGCTGACCCATAAACATCTCTCGTAAGTATAGCTGAGAAGCTCTCTTTTTTGTTACTTTCACACAGCTCATATCATACATGCTAACCAGTCCTAAATTCTCGGTCCTCCTAGCTCTCATAGAATTACCAATGGCAATAAGTTGTACATCCGGATACCTGAACTCCTTACCCCTCGCTCATACATAGTACTTCGGTCTACATCATCTCTCAAATTATTTCTGTATCTGGTCGAATATTGGTGAAATATTTATCCTGTATTAAATTCATTTATGTGTTTTTTAAAAGCAGATTGTTTCCACAATATATAGGCTAGGGAGTGAGAGAATTCCAAGTTTTTCTAAGTAGGGCCTACAACTAGTTCGGATTGACTCTCCTATCATCACTCTCAATGCCCACTTCTGTAGTCTAAACACCTCCACTACAATGTTAGAATTACCCCAAAAAATAATTCCATAGTTCAGAAGGGAGTGAAACAGGACGAAATACACACTTTTAAGAGCCATCTAATCCAGAGAAGCAGAGAAGCCTTTAGGTTTCTGAGAATGAAAATTGCTGAATTAAGTTTGGTTTTCAGGCATTCCAGATGTGGTTTCCATGAAAGATCAGAGTCAATCACCACTCCAAGAACTCCTTACTACTACCAGTTTATTGAAAAACCTGGCCGGAAACCAATTTGATCAGATGACAGTAAACCTATTCGATTTAAATACATACAGAATCTATATTATTGCCTTCAATTTCCAAGCTAGAAGCTACCCCCTTTAGTAGTTCGAAAAGGTATTTCTTTGGTTTTTTTATGATTCAGAATTAACAGATTAGCAGCTAACCATTTTTGTAATTTAATAACTGCTGCTTTGCTCTCCAGTACGGCATTGACAGTGGACTATTGCTTTCTAGTATAATACTAACATCGTCTGCATAAAAAACACTTTTTGCTGGTTCAAGGTATGAAGGTAAGTCATTTATATAGAGAACAAAAAGAAGGGGACCGAGTACTGATCCCTGGGGGACCCCGCTTCTCGTTTTCATCCAATTAGAATGATACTCATAGCAGTAAATGACAACCTGCTGGTACCTGTAGTCGAAATATGAAAAGAACCATCTAAGGACAGCGCCATCAAAACCATACAGTTGCAGCTTTTTCATCATGATCTCAACATTAACAAGGTCAAAAGCTTTGGAGAGATTAGCTATCAAACCATATACTTTTAGATTTTTACCAACAGAGGATACTATTTCATCTACAATAATTTGAAATATTAAAACAGTCACATGATTTTTTATTTTGCAAGGATTTAATTATTATTTTTAATTCTCCGCAACTACCCAAGGTTTTTTTTTTAATTGAAAACGTCTGTGTACTTCCATGATTCATATTAAATACTGAACGATAATCATTTATACTATTTTTTTCCAGGAGTTCATTTGTATTTTTAGTAGAGCATCAATAAAATAATTGTTCAGTATGTCAGCAGCCTCTTTTCCAGTTTTTAAATTCCCCATATTATGCACGGTTTTTTGCTGATTTAGACCTAACCAAATTCCAGATAGCTCTAGCTTGATTTAATGATTTTTTATGTAAGTAGTAGCAGCCATTTTTTCAGCTGCTTCCAAAACTTTTTTAAATATGCTTTTGTAAATTCTGTAATAAATTTCTATGCTGAAGTATCTTAAACCTGTATTCGTATTGTAATATTACATTTTTTCTTGATTAAAATCGAATCTTCAATTCGAGATCTATACTTGATAGTAAATATCAGAGTAATCGATATGCGGACAACTTTTAACTGAGAATTTATCGTAAATAATTGTGTTGCACATTCCATGGTATCACCGAAACAGAGTTAACAGAATTAACAGATCATTATAAATATAGAGGATAAATAAATTTAAAATAACAGTTTCGAAATAAAGTTTTATTGAGAACAAATGTAAAATGTAAATTCTAAACTTGTAATTTATATTTTTTTGGAATTTAATATCGATGACGTGTTCATAACGTTGTCACTGGTTTGAGGTGTGGCTTTGCTCTGTACTTGGTAGCCCTTCTCTAAAAAATGATGGCTGGCTATGATGTTCTAATTTTGTGCTCTCTGAATATTTTTCTGTTTAATTGAAATTTATAATGTTTTAATTTGAGTTTTGAACAGTTTTATGGTGTTCTAATTTTGTATAATTTGATTTGTGTGTCTACAAGCCTATAGCCATTGTTTTCAACTATATAAATGGATAAGTATTTTAGCTTGTAATGATGCTATATGTTTAAGTGTATAAGGTATTGTTTTGTGGATTTGTGTTGTATATTGCCAAAATTCTTATGAAGATTATAAGTTGGTTTGCTCTGATAACTGGATTTCTTATTCATAAGCAATAGATCCATTCATAATTTATCAAGAATCTACCATTTTGGAGCCGATAACTTCCTTTAGGTTAATAGGTGAGAAATGCTATCCAACCTATTTAGGATAAATTGGTAGCACGGCAGTATTTATATATATGAGAGAGTCACTTAGAGATAGGGTTTTAATTAGACAACTCAGAGTTTTCATTCTATCACTTGATATTCTAATGCCAGGAGTAATCCAGGGAATACGCTCATTCTTTCTTGCACTGCTTACTGACTTCTCTGGAACTGAGCTATTACAATGGTTAATATAGATACTAATAAAATTATCAAACATATCATCAACATTACTACAATCATATACGGAATGCCAGGTCTCTTTAGCAAGTCCATCATTCAGAGCACTAATCTTTGGTAGATCAATAACACGATACATTTTTCTTTCCCAAAGTTTGGCTTATCATATTTTCCAGAATTAAATTTTGGTTTCTCAACTCTGAACTTGACGCTAATTCCCTCATGATCCGTGAAGGAACAGGAAATTATTTCACTGGAACACAGAGTTGGAGTATAATTGGATATAATAAAATCAATTTCTGTGGCTGTTACTCTTGCAATACGTGTCGGGCCATCTGACAATTTATTCAATTTGAATGTTAACAATAGATACTTAAATATATTTTTATTTTCATCTTCTCCACAAAAATCGACATTGAAGTCACCGGAAAGGCAAACCAATTTCCCCCTCTCTCTCATGACTCTAGAAAGAACCAACCTGAGAAGCTCAATGAATACTTCAAATCTGAATTTGGGGCTCGATAAATGTTCAAGAATACAATTCTTTGAGACATCATATTCAATTTGAGCTCTACTGCCGAGATTTCGAAATTACTTTCTTCTGCCAATGATATGAGATCTTCTCTACTCTTAGAATATTTAACGGATTCTTCTCGTGTAAAATATACAAAAACCTCCTTGAATTTTTTTTTCTGCAATATTGTGACTCAAGTCTGTAACCAGGCAATGATAAAACGTCTAATTCACACTCAGTAAGCCAGTGCTCCGTCAAACACAAGACATCAATATTTGAATTCTTATTTGACAGAAGTATTTCAAAATCTAGTTTAGCATTCGAGAGGCCCTGATAACCTACATGGAAAACTTCACAGCCTATAAAAAATCGCTATTTGCCAGTATTGGAATATCTCTACCTTCCTGTATCATGCTTGTATCTTCAATTTCATGAGTACTCCTGGTTTTAGAACTGCCTATTAGATGCTCTCTAATCAATTTTCTGAGTTTTGGCTTGCCTCTATTCTTATTCAAATGCAACCCATGGCGAGTATAGTCAGCTATTTCAAAATTTGAGAGTTCAAGTATTCCCAAGTCATTAATATGAGAAATCCGTTCAGTCAGCCATTTATTCAATTTTCCAACATTCACATTCATGAGTGATCTATCGTATTGATAGGGAACAGTCGAAATTGATACCCTGGTTTTCTTAGACGTCTCTATATGATTGGTTGCAGATCCAGTTCAGTGGGCTGTACTGGGTGACACACTACATCATTTGTTCCCGCAATCACTACAACTTTGTCTTCAAAATGAAAATCTTTGGTTAATTTACCTATGTCATGTGTGACTGTCTTGAAATCACCTCCTGGTCTTGCAACTACTGTTACTTCAAAGCCGTCATTCTCGAATTCGTGATTCAAATCCCAGCCTAGACCTGGTCCATGACTATCTGCTAACACTAACACTCTTTTTTACGTTTCATTTTTCGTGCTCTTTCTTTTATCCGTTTATTAGTACTACTTGTCATGACTGTCATTTTTTCATAATCATTTAGGATGTCGAATGAGTTTTTTGCTACAGGAATGGGAGAGATTAATGTATTATTTTATATCGTATCACCTGGCATATAAAAATTCTTTAGATCCTGGAGCTCAATTTCTATAGTCTACATTTCTTCTCACTTTTCAGGGCAGTGTTTTCAACTTCCAAAACCTCTATACTAACTTTCATTTGATCTAATATAGTACTATTTTCCATCAACTTCTTATCTGTTTCAATAGCATGTTCTATTGCATCATTCCATTGCTGTTTCAAAGTTGCTATTTTATCCATCAAGTCTCTGATTTTCTTTCGCAGTGATAACAACGTCAAGTATTCATTGTTACGCATAGCACTAGAAAACGAATATGCTGGAAAACTCGTATTTATAGGGGTGCTGCACGAGTTGGTTTTATTTAGGACTTCAGGATCAGCTGATGCTATCACTTCAAAATTGTCAACAGGTGAACTAATAGATTCGTCAAAAGCAGCAACATTATTATCATGAACAGTCGTTTCATTCAGCGATAACGAGCTAATCAGCTACTGAAAAATCAGTAGTCAATGAATCAGGGGCTTTCGGTAAATGATCATGTTTCAATTTATCACTAGTCAAGAAAAGAAAATCCGGATTTGTTTTCAAAGAAATACCACAAGATTTATTTAGACATCGCCAAACTATAGTACTTCCATCGGGTGATGTTCTATCCATTCTGAATTTATAATTCTGATATAAAACTGCAGGATTTGATGCACACTACCTACTAGTAGTGGTTTGTTTCAACTTCATAGTTGAACGTATTACAAATCAATACTATAGAGAATAGGCTATCGAATTTATCAACCAGTTAATATTCTACAGAAAAATAAGGAAAGTTTTTTTACATTAAAAGTAGGGGGGAACCAATTAAATACACTAATTAAGAACCAATATGTATGTTAGGCTATTTACCAACAGTTTTGTTATTATGGGATTATCACTTTAAATATATTTTCAACTTGAAAATTAATTCATTTAATATTTAACCAATTTATAAATTATTTAATTTTTGTGTCTGTAACTAACCCAAGAAAGATACTTTGAGATATGAGATTTGACAGGAAATTGTTATTTCCAGGAAATAAATGGCCTATTATAATATTAAGTTTATTGATCAATTATATTTTTAATTTGAATTAGACACATTCCGATCAATATCAATCGAAGGTACTTGAAAACTTTAACAGTCTACTTATTTAAAATAGCTATATTAAAAAAACAGGCATAAAAAACAAAATAGACCACCCCTATCGGTCGTGCCCCGTCCAGCTCCGGGCCAAAAGCGACTTCGCAAGATGCAATGCAATTACAATAACTTTTTACAAAGCAGCTCACCAAGAGCGGATCTATTTCGGCCTGATTAAAGAGAGAGAAAAATATTAAGAGGTGTAATGAAAACCAAATTAAGAAGATGATGATTCACTATTGATGATGACTGTGATCAGTTGATTTGGAATTTGTAATGATTTAATTAAGCTTCAAGAAAAGAAGCGAAGGAACTATGAATCTAAGTACAGTAATTGTTGCCGATTACGTTAATCAACTGAAATTTGAATTGAATAAAAACTATAAGAATCTTTACGATTTAGGACAAGATAGAATTATAATTGAATTGTTAATTATATTTAGAATTGATTCAAGGGTTTGTTAAAAAGTAGTAATAATCGAAGAAAAAACTATTTCAATATAATTATTTTTATGAGTTTGATAGAATTAGAAATGAAGTAGAAAAGTCATTAATTAGAAATTAATATTTAATTAAAATAGATAATAATTCAAATATAATATGATTACAACTAGAAGTTAATAGGTTAGAATCTACTTGACTATCTACAGCAAACTTCTAAAAGCAAGGGAAAGATCGAAACAGTTATCTTATCTGAGCTGCAACCCCGAGCACAACCGTCCGCTATCACGGCTCACCACTAAATCAAATGTTTTTTTTTCATGTTCAATAAATACCTCTGACATGGATTACATGACAGAGAAACAAAATAACCAACTGCAATCAGTTTTTTAATTGGATGCTGAGGTTATAATGTTTCTCGATAATCAATAAAAGTTTTTTATTGTGCATATAGAATTGTCTGCAGTAATGTAGTCATTTCTGCAATGAAAACATAGATCTAAGCCAAAAATCGAACTTAAACCAACAAAATATTGTTGTAACAAGAAAAAATCTCTCCTGGAATCTTAATTTGAAAATTACATCTTCAGATAGAACATTGAGTGATGAAGAAAATATAAGAATGTCACGGTTATGTAACATTTTATTCAGAAAAAATGCCAGACATTCAATAACATTCAAAATAGGTGATTTCCAGCTCCAACTAAGACGGAACTGAGGATCAAGAATCAAGGAACACGTAAATTCTAATAATGCAATGAAAAATCGAGATTATAAGTTTTTTAATGTCACAGAATAACATCAAGCATGAAGTATTTGAAATAAAATTAAATTAAAATTCCCTGCATTACTTTGATTCATCCTCAGTATCATATCATATACTAAGGCCAATATTGGCTGGCTCCATTTGTTTTCCAATTCAATTTCTTTAATTTTAGCTATAAAATTACAAACAACACAATTATGATGAAGTTAAAAATAGATACATATGGTGCTGAACCATAGTCCTCTTAATAGCCCTTTCAAGGTGGGATGACAAATTAACAATGTTCAAAACTTTCTATAAGATCATATTCATAGATGGAAATAAATTAGAAATTGCATTTGTTCAAATGCTAATTAATTAATAATTATTATTAAAAGAAAATCCTGATTAAATGCTGTAAATCACCCCGAAGACTTCCGCTACTGCAAATCTTGACAAATATGCTATCCAAGGATTGTCAGTTTGGTGTAAGGGTAAGCATCCCTGACTGGCAATTGGGAGGTACCGGGTTCGATTCCCGGGTTGGCAAATAATTTTTGAATAGTAGCGCTCATCGAATTTCCATCCGTCAATATTTGCAGTAGCAGAAGGCTTCGGGGTGATTTACAGCATTTAATTAGGATTTTCGTTTAATAATAATTATTATGTTCATACTATGGCACATCTAGCATAATTTGAAACTTTTGCTCCAGCCTACAATATTGGTATCAATATATTATTTTATTTATCCACAGTATATTTACGTGAAAAAAATCAAGATTAAGAGAAGACTAAATAAATTGAAAAAGAATTATCTAATATTGTTTAAAAATTCTACTATTAATGACAAATATCTCTCCCTACATCATTTAAATTTGTACTTTAGTTGAATCTCTTAAAACGGGACTCAATCATAAATAAATCAAACAGAGAACAATTTTTTTCTAAACAGAGCTTTTATTGTTCTCTAAATAGAAACACCAATGAATCATTTTCTGTCTATCTTATGAATAATTCATATCAGAGTAACTCACCCACCTAACATCAACATTATTTCACTGTGAGTTTTTAAGTTCAGGAATGGGAATTGGGAATTCAAACTATTATTATTTAAAGATCAATAATGCGATCATTCGCCCCAGACCGCAATACCTTAGATATCAGACATTCAAGAGGAAGCGGAGGTTTGATTATGCTAGAAACTGCTAAAATGACAATTCTGCAATTTGAAATATGGCATTTTCAGTCACTCATTGGCCATAAAAGGGCCTAAACTTAAAAAAGCAAGACTGTGAAGATTCAAAGCATGAAAGTTGCCAATTTTGAAATTAGTTATTTGAACTGAAAACAGGCTTCAAACATTGTGTGCTTTTTGAAATTTGGAATTGTATCTTAATTGAATTCTCTTTTCTCTACTGTTTCAATTTATTTTTTGTTGCCAGTTATTCATAACTAAAAAATCGAATTCACTCATGTTGAACTTGAAACTCCACATTTTCAGCATATTAGTTACCTGCTTATCTCAAATGACTATTAGTTACAAAAGTATTATTGGTTCCATTGAATTTATCAGCCAATTCATCAAAATTATAACCGTTACCATACTTCAATAACATGTGTTACAGAGACCTCTTAGGCCAGTTTCACACGGCAGAGACCTCGCTCCTGGAATATCATATTACGGAAGATCATATTTCATATTTTGCAGCTCTCCTGTACTTTCACATGGGGATCTTACGAATAAGCCGACAGATCTAACAACTACGCCGACGTTTGCTCAAAGTATGACCCATCACTTTTTCTCAAAGTCTAACTTCCTTAAAAATATAGATAGAAGATTTCTGATTTCGGATTTGGATTAAGCAACCCCAAATTCTTTAAAGCTTAAGTCCCATTTTCGAAAATATCCGAAAACAAGGAAGTTATGGCTGTTTTAAATAAAGCTTTCTATTATCATATAATTATACGGTAAAAACGAACAGGTACTGTACTATATACAGTGCGTAAGTACTGTAGCTATTATAATACAACTTACACTGTATTCTTGTAGGAAATTTTTTGGAATATTTATCTTGATTTCTGTAAAATACCCAAAAATAAGGGAGTAAGATAACTTAGAAAAACCAACACTTTCCTTCCGATTGACAAAACAGATTAAAAATTATTCTAAGACATATTATCTCTTGAACTAAAAACGTGTAACAGATATCCAGATCACAGTTCAAACTATCAAGCTTTTCATAAATTTTATTTGTCTCCCCATGGCAGTAGGTTTGTGCCCAACGTTTTCACTTGAACATCTCTATGACAATTATTAAATTATGAATTAGATGAATTAGTTTAGAATGGAATAGGCAGTACATTCCTTTGATGTCTAACAAAATTGTTGGAGTCGAGACGTTGATAGAGACGGTTGTTGTTCTTTCCGTTCTTATCTGCTGTAGTGTTCTGTTTTCGCCGGTCGTTTCTGTGCTATATTGAATGAAGTGCTAACTGTTTTTGTTGCTTGCACTCTAATTACGTGAGGAACTTGCCATAAAAAATTCGTAACCAGTTTCATTATTTATTCTGCTTCTCTCTCTTGAACTGTCGTACTACTAATCTATTTCTGAATAACTTTAATATCTTAAAGAACTGCAATATAATGGGTGCTTGTGGAATCTGTAATGAGAACATTGCTCGTAATGAGAAAATTAAAATAGATTGTGGCCAGTGTAAACATATTTTCCATGCTAGTTGTGTAGGTTTGACGGATGTGGAGCTGCAGGTAATTGGTAAAACTAATCCATGGACTTGTATGAAGTGCATCAAAGCTAAAAGACTGAGTCGTTCATTGACGGATGGAGATATAGTGGTTGGACCCGCGTTTTCCAATGCTGTATTCGAGGAGAGTAGTGACGTGCTTACTATGGACAAGGTGAGGAGCTTGCTTAATGAGAGTATGAGTGATCTACTGCAGAAAATTGATGAACGTTTTAATAGCAATCTTTCACCCATTCGCGCTGATATTAATGCAAATAGTGCGTTACTCAAGGAACTTCGTGATACTATCAAGTCTCAAAAAGAAACTATAAAGTCTCTTGAGTTGAAAAATGCTCATCTTGAATCTAAACTGGATAAGGTGACTACTGAACTGGATGAACTAACTACTGAAATGGATGATTATCAGCAGTATTCACGTAGGAACTGCGTTGAAATATTTGGGGTTCCGGAGGTGAAAGATGAGGATGTTTCTAAAATATTAGTGGATGTCGGTAAATCAATTAACTTCAATAAGGATATGGAGGCTGCTGTTATCAACTGTCATAGACTAAAGAAGAGGAACAACATGTCTACAGCGGGTATTATTGTGAAATTCTTGAAACCTAAGGATGCTGAACTGTTTTTGAATTCCAAGAAGAAAAAGGGTGTCCTCACACCAAAGGATATTGGACTTAATGGATCAAACAGTATTTTCGTAAACGCTTCGTTGACAGCAAAAAGACGAGTTCTCTTTGGCAAGGCTAAGCTTCTACTGAAGAGTGGCGTTATCAAGTACCTGTGGGTTGATCGTAGTGGCCGTGTGAAGGTTCGAGTTGTGGAGGGTGGACCAGTATCAGTTGTTCGTACTGATAGCGACCTGAATGCTCTCTCCACTGCTGGAGACTAAAACTTAGTAAATAAACTGTGCTAGAGACTTTTTATTTAAACTTTACTTTTTTGATTCATTTTTTTTTTTTTTTTTTAGTTTTTTTTAGTTTTACTCTACATTGTAACTTTCCTTCCAATCATATTTATATTTTGTGTTCGTGTGTGAGTAGTGTGAATGAGAGTTTAATTTTTCAGTTTGTTTGTGAATTTTTCGCATTTTTCTTACCAGCTAATTTCTCAGTATAATAATGGGATGATGATAGTTTCTTCCTGCTAGTTATCTTATCGTAGTTGGAATAGGATTCCTTATCTTGAGCTTGGAATTTCGGAGGGCTATCTTATCTCTGAGTGGCTGTTTGTGAATCCGTTGCCTGCCCTTCATTATTATTGCCTTTTATCACTCTTTTCCGCTGCAATACAGCTGGCCTTTTCTTTTCAATTATTGCAATAAATTTTTTCTCATTCCTGTCTCCCTCGTTATTTTAGTTTATGTTTTGGTATGAGCTTGTATGAATGAGATTTGAGTGATTGAGCCTTTGATGAGAATTGAAAGTTAACTGAGTTAGTTTTTGGTTATTATTATTTTTATTCCATATTTATCAATATTTTCTTATTTATTTCTTATTTCCTCTGTATTACCTCTGAACTGGTGTGCAATGTTTACAAAGTTAATGGTTGATAGGCATTTTAATATTATGGCTTGTTTCAAATTTGGTGAGTGCTAAGCACATTTCATGAACTCAACTTCAATTTCCATTATTTTCTCGTTTTGATTATATATTTTCCAACTAATCTCTATACTCTATCTCTTTCTCCCATACTTACAACTTTAGCTCTTGAAACAAGAATTTATTTCTTCGATCTGATTTATTCTCCTGTTATTTTTTTTCAGTCTAACGCTAATAAATATATAGTCTTCTTCTCTTTATAGTGGGACTGTATTACATTGGGTTTCATTGCAGTGATATACTCGCATAGGACTCCTATTTATTACAGTGGATAGAAATTTGTGTTAATGTTGCTGCCAATTGCTTTGTTGCTTTGTTGAGGACTTCACTATATAATTCTATTCTCGTAGCTATGATGGATGAGCTTAATATATATTATCAGAATGTACGTGGATTACGAACCAAATTATCTGATTTCAGTCTCAATCTGCTGAATAGTACTTTCCACGTAATTGTATTGACTGAGACATGGCTGCACGATGGAATTGGTGACATGGAACTGTTCGATGATAGGTATGCAGTTTTCAGGAGAGATAGACAGGGCGGAAGGGGAGGGGGAGTCTTGGTGGCGGTCCATAGGTCATTACAAGCAGAATGTTGTCAAGACATGTGTGACGTCAGTGTTGAGAGTATGTGGGTGAAAATTACTCACAATAAAAGATCTTTATACCTGAATGCTCTTTATTTCCCACCATCCTCACCCATCAATGTCTATAAAATGTATTTTGAGTTCATTGAACCCTTCTCAAATGTAATGGATGATTGTATGATTTTGGGCGATTTTAATATACCTGAAATTGGTGGTACGGATTACGATCTTGTAGCGGGCTCAATGGTAGCACAGAATTTGGCTCGTTTCATGAACTTCATGGACTTGAACTCTTATAACTCCATACTCAATTCTAATGATCGTACCTTGGATCTGGCTTTAAGTACTTTTCCTCTTACAGTCCAACATGCGGATGCTGCTTTTGTCAATGAGGATAATCATCATCCAGCTCTTGAAATATGTTTTCCCACTATGTCGTCACATGCTGTAAATACTGACGATTCAGATGAGTATTATGATTTCAAACGTGGAGATTATTATGGATTGTATTGTCGTATTAGGGATATAAATTGGGATCTATTTTATTCTTGTACTGACGTTGATGGTGCGGTTGATGTATTCTACAGCAATTTGTTCGACTGTCTTGATCGGTCTATTCCTAAACGGAAGAAATCAAAAGTCAAGAGTAAATATCCTTATTGGTTTACAACTGAGATCATTGGCAGCATTAAGCAGAAGAATAAATGTGCCCGGAAAAGGAAATTCTCCAAATACCATGATGAATTGTTCAAGAAATTAAGAGCTGATATCAAGGTGAAAATTCAGAATGCCTACCGCGCTCACTTGGATGGGGTGGAGTTCCAAATGAGAGGAAATGTTAAATCATTCTGGAGATTTGTCAACAGCAGACGTTGTAACGGTTTCTCGGAGAAGGCAATGAAGCTAAATGGTGAGGCATATTTTGATAAGGATATTCCCAATGCATTTGCAGAGTATTTTTCTTCTGTGTATGTAAATGATCCTCCTTGCTCCAATACTGATACTGCTAATGATGGTGGTTCCTTTTTCAACTTGTCCTCTGTTTCAATTGAAGAAATTTCAGCAGCAATTACTAAGTTGAAGCCAAGAGCTTCAATGGGCCCTGATGGTTTACCACCTTTTATAATTAAGGGTTGTGCTACATTGTTATTGGAACAGTTGAAGTTCATCTTTGACATGTCATTGAGGCTTGGTGTTTTTCCATCTTGGTGGAAATTGGCTCGTGTCACTCCAATTTTTAAAAGTGGAAACAGATGTATGATCACTAATTATAGATCCATATCAATATTGAATGCACTAGCCAAAGTTTTTGAGAAAGTACTGTACCAGAATATTTTCAATCATGTACATCCTCTGATTGGTGGTGAGCAGCACGGTTTCATGCCCAGAAAGTCAACAGTAACCAATCTTATGAGGTTTACTAGCATTGTATCGACTGCTTTGGATAATGGTGGCTCAGTGGATGTAATTTACAGCGATATGTCCAAAGCTTTTGACAGGGTGAGTCATAGAATTCTATTAGATAAGCTAGCTAATTTTGGTTTTAGCAAGAACATGCTGTCATTTGTTAGAAGTTACCTTGTTGATAGATTGCAGTATGTGTCAGTGCATGGATCTCATTCAGTTCAGTTCACAAATAGCTCAGGAGTACCCCAGGGCTCAAACCTGGGGCCTTTGTTTTTCTTATTGTTTGTGAATGACTTCCCTGATGTGATCATCAACTCCCACTGTTTAATGTTTGCAGATGATGTCAAGGTATTCAAGGTAATACAAACCACTCAGGACTGTGACTCCCTGCAGGAGGATGTCGATAGGTTGCACATGTGGTGCACTGAAAATGGTTTGCTGCTTAATGCTGGAAAGTGTAGCGTTGTCACATTTACTCATAGGCGGAATCATTTGATATACACTTACAATATTGGCAACTGTCAGCTGCCACGTCGCCAGCAAGTGAAGGACCTGGGAGTTTATTTCGATTCTTCACTGAAATTCAATTATCATGTCGAAAAAACGATTAACAAGGCTAGTCAGAGCTTGGGCTTTATAATGAGAACCTGCAGGGACTTCAGGGGTGTTGAGGCTTTGTTGTGCCTGTATAAGTCACTTGTCAGAAGTGTGCTGGAGTATGGAGCGCCTATCTGGAATCCATACTCTGCAGGTCTCATTATGGACTTGGAAAGGGTACAGAAGAGATTCTTGAGACACTTATACTTTAAGAAATTCAATGTTCCTTGCCCTCTTGGTTTTCCTAGCATGGAGCTCTGCAAAATCTTCAATATTGATCCTCTCAGTGTTAGACGCTCTGTGCTCGATTTGGTGTTCTTGCACAAGCTGCTGAATAACGCTGTTGACGCACCTGAGCTGCTGGCCCAAGTCAATATCTACATTTCTCCAATATCGCGGAGATCTGCCTTCACCCTTGGAGTGAGTTATTGTAGAACATTGAATGGTTTTTTTGCTCCAATGAATCGACTCCCCAGGCTGTTCAATGCGATTGCGGGTGAGGTGGACATTTTTCATCTTTCAGAGAGTAGGTTCCAGCGTAGATCTTGCCTCTGCTTGCCTCGAGGGGAAAAGACGTGACAAAACAAGGTTCCTGGATAGGAGTCACTATGTGAAAGACACGATTTGACTCAATGTACTTCGACAAAAAAACTTGAACACTGTTCAGTGTAGTAGTAGCCTAAGGCTACTTTCACATGATAGGAGACGTGCAACTTGAACACTGAACAGTGTTCACGTTTTTTTGTCAAAGTACATTGAGTCAAATCGTGTCTCTCACATGGTGACTCCTATCCAGGAACCTTTTTTTGTCACGTCTTTTCCCCTCAAGGCAAGCAGAGGCAAGATCTAACAACTACATGCCGATGTTTGCTCAAAGTATGACTCATCACTTTTTCTCAAAGTCTAACTTCCTCAAAAATATAGATAGAAGATTTCTGATTTCGGATTTGGATTCAGCGACCCCAAATTCTTTAAAGCTTAAGTCCCATTTTCGAAAATATCTGAAAACAAGGAATTTATGGCTGTTTTCAATAAAGCTTTCTATTATCATATAATTATACGGTAAAAACCAACAGGTACTGTACTATACAGTACATAAGTACTGTAGCTATTATAATACAACTCAAACTGTATTCGTGTAGGAAATTTGGTAGGTTATTTATCTTGATTTCTGAAAATACCCCAAAATAAGGGAGTAAGATAACTTTGAAAAAGCAAAGTTTTCCTGCCGATTGAAGAAACATTAAAAAAAAACGTGTAACAAATATCAGATCACTATTCAAGCTATCAAGCTTTTCATAAATTTATTTGTCTCCTCATGGCAGAAGGTTTGCGCCCAACGTTTTCACTTAAACATTTCTATGATTAAATTGTGATAGAGAACATTATCGTATTGATCTTCTAAATCCAGTTACATGTACATCGATTTTTGTAAAATTGATTTTTTTATTGTTCCTATGAATTCTAAGAATTCTATGAATTGTTTATACAGGTTCATCACAGGCCAGGCTGGTCTGAGCTATTCATGACTTTTTTTCAGTATGCATTATTAACTCAGCAGTTCTAATACACAGACATCACTACTTGGAATGCCATGACATTTTCTATTCTTTCAATTCCTATTATTACCATAGATCAATTCAGATCAGCACAATGTTTATACTGTATGCTCATAATAGATTTTTCTGATTGTAAAAAGAAATAGTCAATAATTGCTGGGAATTTAAAGTGATATTCAACGATTTGAACCTGATAAATTGGATTGTTGAATGACAATTGAAATTCAGTGAATTTTACTGTACAACATTCCTTTTCCTCCTATTTTATTGGGTGATGAGTGGAGATGATTTATGATTTCATATTTGGATTCATCTTTTCATAGTTCAATATTTTTTTGGAAAACTAGAACTTTTAAAAATTAAAAATGTTTATGTATAAAACTTCTCAGGTGTTCAAAAACTTCTTAAAACCTTTGCCTGTCCCTTTGTGAGGCAGGAGTATTATTATCTTAGTATGTACTATATAATCATATGATAATGGAAAGCTATATTAAAAACAGCTATAACTCCCTTGTTTTCGGGTATTTTTGAAAATGGGACTTATGCTTTAGAGAATTTGGGGTCGCTGAATCCAAATCCGAAATCAGAAATCTTCTATCTAAATTTTTAAGGAAGTTAGACTTTGAGAAAAAGTGATGAGTCATACTTTGACCAAACGTCGGCATAGTTCTTAGATCTGTCGGCTTATTCGTAAGATCCCCATGTGAAAGTACAGGAGAGCTGCAAAATATGAAATATGATCTTCCATAATATGATATTCCAGGAGCAAGGTCTCTGCTGTGTGAAACTGGCCTTACTGGCTAATGAATATATCAGCAGATTTCAAATAAAGTTTGAATTCATATTCATTTAGTAATTCAATTATGCAAAATACATTAACTTTGTTAATTTTATTACTCAATAGTAACTATTCATTAAAATAAGTTGAACGATTTCGAGGACAGATGTTCATTCATTTACTATAATGATGAATTTATCTCAAAATCCTTCAACTGTGAATAATTGGTGAATTTGGAAAGAATTTTAACATTATTTCTAAGGAATATTTTGTACCGGTATGTTTCAACTTGTAGAATGTTAAATTCTGTACTGTTTTGGTACGGGAGTCTCACTTTATAGGGCAGACTGTAGCCTGTAGATCACTTCCTTTTTTATTTACAATTCCCTGTTTATCTACATCTGAGGAAGCGATTAATTTGGCTTCGAGATCGCGCTGATAAGCTACCGATAAGGCTGCATGCGCCTGATACTCCCGTTCTAAGGGTGAACACTTCAAGTGCCGAACTTCTCTAAATGCCATTTATGAATTCCTCTAAATATCATATTTATGAATTCATAAATTACTTTTCGGTGGTTCGAAACCCACCTAAAGCTGTAGGTCCACTAATCTATCATCATCATCATTAGTCTCATTACCCAGACACAAGCCTAGAGCTTGTGGGCATCATCCTCGGTAATAATATCTACTGCTTGAAAAGAGGTAAACGTAGACCACATTCTGGATAGTGTTTTTACAACTCTAAAATAGGCCTACTCTAATTTATTACTAAGGTAACTAAGGTAATGGATGAACAAGACATTGTAAATTACACATGTGATTTATTTGAACCAAGCAGCTAGTTTCAATCCTCAACGCATCATTTTCCGTGGCTGGTGAGTATACACTCTATAAGGAGTCTATGAGTAGGGCTATAGACTGACCAATGATGATGACTGATGATGATGATGGTGATACTTTGAGCATTGAAACTAGCTGCTTGGTTCAAATTAATAATAACACGTGGCACTAACAATGTATTGTTCATTTATCACCTTATATGGAGAAATTCCACAACATTCTTGTTTCTAAAGTAAGTACTAATTTATTACATTGGAATTAAAAGTCAAGTATATAAAGTAGTTTTTTATTTGCACCAGGTCAATTGAAATTACTAGATGTGAATCTATACTGAAACCATTAGTAATATTTCATTTATAGCTGGGTAAATATAGAATATTTATATAGATATATTGGATGATCTTATAAATAAATACTGCGAGAATTTTGAACTGTTTTATTCAATTAACCTACGTTTCCTACAAGACATAGTGCCAATAGTAAAATAATTATAAATGAATTGATAGAGGTACAGCTATAACTTTTTATTTTTGAATGGAGTGAGTGCTCTCTATATTGTTATTGTCTCATACTTGGCTTGTCTTGGAGTTATTGGCATGTCTTTGTCAATAATAAAAAATCGGAGAGTAGTTGTTTGTTGTCTTATGTCTGGTAGCAGATTGCTTTGGTTGAGTGGCCCCTATTCCGTGGGTGGGGGGAAGGGGCCTGGACTATTCTGGATGGCTGCCGAGTCAATTGAGTATCGGCAGGTCTATTTCTGACCCCAAGCTCAAGAAACTTGATTCCATTAGATATCTGGATTTTCAATACATGTTCTATTTTTCTCTCCATGTCAAAATCAATGTAGAAGCTTGTTGAATTCTTTATTTATAGTCCAATAATAAACACTCATATATTGATGTTATTTTGATAAATTTCATCAGTATCGAGTGTTGAAGCTGTAGGCTACAGCAATGGCAATCACCACTATACTAATGAAGGGTGCACTGAACAAGTTCTATGTCCATCACTGTTCCTCAAATAAATTGTTGTAGTAGCTATGATAAGCGTGCTATTTTGGGCTCAACATTTTATATGCTACTCTATATTTTGTGAATTTGAAGTTTTTTCTGTTGTAATTTTCGAAAGATTTATTATCAACCTATCTTAATTTGGAATTGTATGTTTTATATTTATTTGTAATTCCAATACTAATGATTTGGAGTGAAAATTAATATGGACATAGCCTAAATCATATTTGGACTACCGGTATGCCTATATTAAAGACAAAATTAAAAAATAGAAGAAGTTTTGGGCAATAGCTTGTTTTTTTTCACTATCAATATTGTATTTTGTTTGCTCTATCCAATAAACGAATAAATAAATACGAGTAATTTTCAGATTAATAGCTACACAACAGCTGTTGTTTACAGGAAGAATAATCTACTGTCTAATCTGTGTAGTTGAAGTGTTTGACTTCATTTTAAAATTTAAACTGAACTTTTGAAATGGGCGAATCCCCATTATTATAGTTTCCAATGAAACAACTCCAGTTTACTAAAATTTATTGAAGTAGTTTCATAACTTTCACTGCAATATAAAAAATCCACAACGCAAGAACAAAGTAAACACAACTCTATTGAATAAAACAACTTTAAATATTGTCATATCAGCTTATTTATAAAAAAAATTGAGAAATTAGTTTCGGTTCTCATACCATAATCAATCTCTAGTACGGTAAACTCCAGGAATATATGATAATCCAATAGAAAACAAAAATCATTATGAAAAGCATTGAAAATGGAACTTTCCTTCACTTCTCAATGTGACAAATTGAGTTCCTATACATTCATGATTTTTATCACAATCATCAATAACTCTCCCCCCCCCCATAATAAACATTGCCTTTGATATATATATATATAATATATATATATATATATATATATATATATATATATATATGTATATATAAGCTTAGAAAAACTTAGTTTATTGAAACAACCAAATTTATAATCATTGGTTGATTCAATAAACTAAGTTAGGCCTATTTTTTTAGATGAGAGAGAGCTCCAAGAAAACTTGGAGAATAATGCGGTAATAAAAGAAGTACACAATTGCCAAAACTGGATGCCGATGTACTAAATCAACATTTTTTGTAGGTTGGAAAAATTTATGCTGAAGAATTGAAAAAAAAAATAATCCTATCTCAACTGCTGGTAACAAATTCAAGGATTCATGTTTACAGAATTCTAATGAATCGTTTTTCATAACTCCTACAAATGAAAATGAAGTCTATCACTTTGAAATCGTTGAAAACTAACGCAGCTCCAGGTGTTGACAGAATTAACAATAAATGCTTAACAATTATTTGGTCATTTATTGTCAGACCATTGACAATAATAATAAATCGATGTTTTTTGTTGAAGGGTCATTTCCCAGATAGTTTAAAATTAGCAAATAATATTATTCCTTTACATAAAACGGGTGACCCTTCAAATCAAGCAAATTACCGTCCAATCAGTATGTTGAGCAGTTTCTCCAAAATATTTGAAAGATTAATTAAATCCCGTCTAGTTACCTATTTACTAAACCATAATATCATTCATAAACATCAATTTGGTTTTCAATCTAATAAAAGTACAATAGATGCCATTGCTCTTCTAACCCAGACAATTTCTAATAATTTTAATAATAATTTGAAATTAATAGCTATATTCTTAGACCGTGCCAAAGCTTTTGACACTGTCCCACATTCTAAACTTCTAATGAAAATGGAAAAGCTAGGCATTCGTGGAGTACCCCTTCAACTTCTCACCAGCTATCTAAATAATAGATATCAATTCCTCAAAATTGACAATAAAACTAGCTGCAAAAAACTCTCTGATCACAGCCTTCCACAATGTACAGTATTGTCACCGATTCTTTTTATTCTAAACATCAATGATCTTATCAAACTAGAGGTTGAGAATTATGTGACAATCTCTTTCGCGGATGACACGTCATTGTTATTCACTGGAGCAACATGGGAGGAAGCCAAGAATAAATCAGTAACTGGTCTTAAAATGATAAAATCCTGGCTTGATGAACATATTTTGAACTTAAATATAAATAAAAGTAACTTCATGACATTTTCACCAACTGCTGCTGGTCTGCCACATGCTCTAGACAACATAATTATGCATAAACCAGATTGCCCAAATTTAGATTTGACTAATTGCTCATGCTCCAAGTTGAAAAGACAACATGTTAAATATCTTGGCATAATGGTTGACCAACATTTAAGATGGAATGTCCACATAAACACTACTTGTAATAAACTTAAACATTGGATAAGTAAGTTTCGTAATATTAGCCAAGTTAGTGACAAAGAGGTTTAAAAGCTTATATTATATTTTGCCTATATACAATCTTATCTGGGATATGGGATTAGAATTTGGAGTAGATCTTATTCTAATCATACAGATAAAATTTTTGTCATTCAAAAAACCCTAATCAAAGCCATACTAGGAAAGCCTAGACGCTATCCGAGTGAAAATCTTTTTTTTGAATTCAAGGTTCTAACTGTAAGGCAGTTGTATATTAAAATTATCATAACTTATATCAGAGAAAACTCCTATAATTCTGTGCTTATATGTAATTCTGTAATTCTGTACTTGTAATTCTGTGCTTATATGAACAAACATAAAGATCTATTCAATTTGCGTGAATCTACATACAATCTCCGTCCCTCATCCATTACTTTTCAGGTTGCTGACACTAATTTATCTATCTGCAGAAGACAGTTCTCATACATTGTATCAAAACTCATAAATAAAATCCCTCGTCAATTCATCACCAATAAGTTGAGTAAAAAGCTGGTAAGAGATATAAATGAGTGGTTGGCTTCGAATGACATAATAATTTAAATAGTGGCTGCCAAAGCCAAGGAAATTTTCTCTTATTCTCTCCAATATTTATCTTGAGAAACAAAACTTAATTCTATTAGGTCTCCCTCTGCCTTCTCCCCTATCCTTTCTTACTCCTCTTTTCCTTCTTACTCTTTCTTCTTGTTTTTTAGTTTCTTTTAAGTTCAGTAAGTTTCTTTTAAAATTCAGTGATTTTTCTTTCAGTTTTTTATTATTTCCTTTCACTGAATTAATTTATTTCATCTTTTTTTCCTGAAAATTTAAAATATCTAGATTTTTCAAACACTCGGCCTCTGCGCACAGGTTTTTTAACCTAGCGGGGACCTTCCTTATTTTTATTGTATTATTTTGTTTAATACTGTGTATTATTATAATAATGTATTTCTATTTTCTAAGTTTTTTATCTTTTGTTATTATTATTAAGGATAAATAAACAATTTTGATTGATTTGAATGTATTGAGTGAGGGTCAGCTGCGGACTAGTTTATGGGACTATAGTTTAATTTGCCCGCACTAAGAGTGTTAAAAAAGATGAAAAATATTCCCATAGATTTATAGGGAAAATTTTCAGTAACATTCTCACTAAAGATATGAATTTGAATTATTATCATTTTCCTAAGATTTGTCAAGTAGATAGGATTCTAAAATATTATGCTTATATACTATACATTCGAAAAGGACCAGGTACAATGTCCCTGATACTTGTGTGCTACAAATTATAAAAATACAGTATATTAACCTGGGTGTTTACACCAACCTAGAAATAATTTGAATATTCATCGTTATACCTACTCTAGTACGGTACACAGGAAAATTTCCATTATTTTCCATGGAGTTGTTTAATTCACTTCCTGAACACCTCAGGTTAATAATTATGAAGAATGAATTTTTAAACATCTTATTATAGGCTTCTTAGGGCTGACCCCGCTGAGTTGGCTAGTAATATTGTCCAAGTTATATTTGTGAAAATCAGTTAGTGACAATCTACCAAATGGTACTGATAGTGTAAGTAATAGATATGATAAGCCTAAGACACATTTTTTGTTTTCTCTTTACATTCACTTATGATCTGAGACTTATGTAATATCTTCGAATAGGGAGTAATTATTGTGTAATATTATTATTGGTAATATTATCACAATCAAGCTTATATTCTATTAAAACTATTTTCCATGACATTCGATATGTTTTGCACGTCAACCTTTTTCATAATATTAACGTTCATTGTCGTATTGTTTCAGATGGAAGATTATGCTCGATTACCGGTACATAGTAGTCTGGGCGCTGTACGAATATGAATGCCTCATCAATTACTGTGAATAACAACACAACTATGTACAACTTTCCATAAAATCTGTTACAAAATGTCAATTTTGTAGAAATATAGTTCTTTTTTGTTAAATTGTCAGATAGTTCATTCACCTCATCCTTGTAAAGAGCGTATTATTAGCAATTATTACTCAGTAAAACATGTAAGTTTTTCAATAGTTAGAAGAATATAATATTTGGAAAAGGAGGCAAGGATAAACTCTGCCAATTTACTTGCAGTCTTTGATTGATTATTTTTCATAAGCCTGCTATTTCTGTCAACTAACTGAAGCATGAAAGAGGAATCTTGAGAGAGATAAACTGGTGGGGCGAATGTGGCCAAGAAGTTGTAAATATCTATAGCAACTTCCCAAGTCTACTACTATCCTCAAATTTCTATTTTAAAATAACTTCTCGACTTTTTTTAATAACAAGCTTCAAGAATGAGATCGTAACGACTGTAATACACATGACCCAGTAGAAGTTATCGAATATAAAAGTCTGTGACGACTTTGATGATAAATAAGCACGTCATAATCAAGTAGATTTTATGACTTGATTTTTCCACCAGAATTATTAGCGGTCTTAGCTGTCGTAACACTTGCTATTACGGCGTTGTTTATGAATATTATTTCAGCTTATACTTCAGAACAGCATCCTTCTCTCTGGAGTGTATAATAGCCTCAAAATTTATGTGTAGTATTCAATGTTCATGCTATTCAGACACACAATAAAATTATCTTCAACTAGCAGGTAAACCTGTGCTCCACAAGGGTTTAATTGAAAACTTGATGAATTTCAAATTGGCCTATAATATGCAAAATGTCAAGTTAATCAGTTCAGTAGTTCAGACGGGATGATTCGTAAATTTCCTATAATAATAATAATAATAATAATAATAATAAAATAATAATAATAATAATAAAATAATAATAATAATATTTATTCATGCATGTACATTTTACATTCAATGTTTCGCATTTGTCAGTTACAATAGAAAATCATACAATTTGTCAGGTCATCAAAATGTCCGTGAATATTTGGAGTCAAAAATAAAGATGACATCATCTTAATTATCATAATTTTACTAGATTCATTTCTTACACTGTATACGAGAAAAACTTCATCAAACTGTAAAAACATCTCTCTTGTAGCCAATTTAGTCGTCAAGTAGAGGTTATAGAGGGAAAAGTTGGGAAGACAATTTTTGACCCCACAGTTTTGTTAAGGGTAATAAAGAGGTAGACATATCAAAAGTCCCCACCCCTACCCCCTGTGCTAAGGGGGTGGGGTGGTTTAAAGGTACCATTTTATGGTTTCTCCCATAAAACTCAAAAACTATGTATCCTAAGGACTTGAATGTCATACAACAAATTGAAGCTTACATAATTTCCTACAATATTAATTCTACAACTTTCATTATATCTCCTCTAGTTTTTGAGATATCCGCTCTTGAAAGTGTGACATTTTTGAAAAAGACACGTTTGTCTGCAAAAGTTGCATTTTGCAGCGTTTTACTTCCACGCTCATATTTCGAGAACAATGCGTTCAACCGACATAACTAACTACTCAAAAATTAAGCTTGATAAATTTTCTACACTTTTTGTTCAATAAAATTTTGTGATATTCTCAACAGTTCCCGAGATATTCGCTCTTGAAGGTGTGAAATTGTTGAAATAACAGGGTTTTATTCAATGTTTTGCTCTTTAAGGGCATATAACTCTCCAACAATGCATTATAAAAACTTATGCTTATCGTAGGTTTGTAGAGCATTGAATTCTCTTTGAAAAGATGTATTATTTCACCATTCCAAGTTTTCATTTCATTGTTATAGCAGCTTCAATGTACGGGGTGAAATTTTCATTGCTGCAACAATTGATCGTTTGACAATGACATTTGAAGGGGGTGTCTGTGAGACAAATTTTGACTTTGCAGCTTGATTTTAACTAGTTGGCAGGTGAACATAGCAAAAGTGCACATCTTCATCCCCTCTGTAGAAGGTGTGGAACCGCTGAGTTGACACTTGTTGCAGCAATGAAAATTTCACCCCCTACAATGAAGCTGTTATAAAAATGAAAGGAAAACTTGGAATGGTGAAATAATACATCATTACAAAGAGAATTCAATGCTCTACAAATCTACGATAAGCATAAGTTTTTATGATGCATTGTTGGCGAGTTATAAGCCCTTAAAGAGCAAAACATCGGATAAAAACCTGTTATTTTAACAATTACTCACCTTCAAGAGTGAATATCTCGGGAACTGTTGAGAATATCACAACATTCTATTGAACAAAAAGTGTAGAGAATTTATCAAGCTTAATTTTTGAGTAATTAGTTATGTCGGTTGAACGCATTGTTCTCAAGATATGATCGTGGAAGTAAAACGCTGCAAAATGCAACTTTCAAACCACCCTCATCCCCGTAGCACATGAGTTAGGAATGGGGAATTTTAATATGTTCTCCTCCCAACTAGTCTCAACAAAGCTGCAAAGTCAAAAATTTTGTTTGAAACATTCCCTCCAAATTCCTTTGTCAATTGGTCTATTGTTGCAAAAATGGAAATTTCACACTCAACACTAAAGCTGCTGCAATAAAAGGTGTAGGGATATTCGTAAAAGTGTGAAATTATACATCAAAATTGAAGAGAATTTAATGCTTTATAAGTTCATAATCAACATGGATTTTTCCCATCGATTTTCTAAAAGTTATAAGAGCTAAAATAATAAAAAATTTGTGGGAAACGTTTCTTTTTCAAAAATGTCACACTTTCAAGAGCGGATATCTCAACAACTAGAGGAAATTATGTAAGCTTCAATTTGTTATATGACATTCAAGTCCTTAGGATACATAGTTTTTTAGTTTTATGCGAGAAACCAAAAAATGGTACCTTTATACCACCCCCACCCCCTTAGCACAGGGGGTAGGGGTGGGGACTTTTGATATGTTTACCTCTTTACTAACCTTAACAGAACTGTGGGGTCAAAAATTTTCTTCCAAACATTTCCCTCTATACCCTTTTTCTGAGCATTCATTGCCTGGACTCATTCATTTCCTCAGTAGTCTCTTGAATGTTCTGCTATTTGAAGTATCGATAATTTCCACTGGTAGTGCGTTTAAGATCCTTCGACTCACTTGCTCTGGCTTAGCTTCAAAATATCTTGTTCTGAGCTTGGAGTCTCAGCATATTCCTTGCCCGTGTGTTGTAGCGTACAATGCAGCCTCCAGGATATACAGACATGGCAACGGCAGGATCTTAGCTTTCCTGAATAACTGTCTGCATGGGGTCCTTAGTGGCTTCCTAAACATCATTCTCAGTAGCCGTTTTTGCACTCTGAAGGCCATCAATGAAGCGGGCGATTATCCCTTATGTTGATAAGCCAATTCTTTCCTTTATTATATTATAAATGGCCTTGGAAGACCTTTAAATAAATTTTCATTTCAATATCTTTCCGCTGGAATTAAAATGAACACAGCCAGGAGATTGTAAGACGTGACCTGGTTGTGCAGTTTTCTAAGAATATATTCTAACATTGTAACAGATTCACCTACTGTATTGGGGTTTCAATGAATAAAATTCTAATTTAGAGCTACAAAGACTTGAATAAAATGCAAAAAAAGATTGGCTGAGATCCACTATGATTGATATATAACATCATCAACGTACTCTAGGACCTGTTTTTAGAAGAGTGACCGCTAGACTGTACAAACCTTAGATTTCAGCATTTCTTTTATGAAGTATCTTAGTGCTGCCAGATTTCACAGAATCCAGAGAGCCTGTGAGCTAATTATGAGAGTTAAAGAGCGAAAAAGAGAATGTAGGCCTTTTTGATAGAATCAGCATAAAAACAGCAACAGTGTGCTCCTATTGTATTGAAATAACATTGGCCATAAAGCCCCTTGCTGCAAACAGTGAGTATAGAATGTAATACATTCTATATATTGATATACTAATATTCAACATGATATATACTAATATTCAACATGATATATACTAATATTCTATACTCACAGGCTGGAAACTAAGGTTTGCACGGACTTTAGCTGTTACGCTTCAAATTCACCTCTCGGTGGTTCGGATACATACGGTACTGAAATAATTGTAGGCTCACCTTTCATTGGAGATTGTTGTTCGGCCTGGCAACGAAATTGCAAATCTATTACTTGTAAAGCATATTACGAATAAACATAACTTATTTGGGCATTATCATACTCAGCAGGAAAGAACTATAATATTTTGAAGGATGTAAAAACATCTAATTACTAATGCAAAGCTGAATTGGGAATCGAACCCAAAACCCCAGAAACTTTTCAGTTTTTTGAATACTACATTCACAAATAAGGAAAGTGTGATTCAAGACATAGAGCGGAAAATTCATTTCAGTGTCGAACGTAGAGTTGGACAGTATAGTTCAGTAGAGTTTATTATACAGTATATAGTGAGGTCCACGTTATAATGACAGTGAATAAAGATAGAAGAATAGCGATGCCGATTCTCTGCATTAATTAATCATATTTCTACACTGTCAAAAACATAATTGGCACCGTTGTGGACCTAGAAAAGGATAGTACCACCGGCTTTGTCGAAAGATAGACAAGGATAGCAAAACCAAAGTTGATTAAATACTGTCATTATAACGTGGACCTTACTATAGTGATTTAGCTTTATCAAACCATCATTAAGCAGACATACAACACTTGAAAATGCAGGGCAAAATTCATGAAAATGCGAACTTCTAAATGGTTATTATACTTAACTAACTGCTAATGTAATTTGAATATGACGATACTGGATACAGTTCATTTCTTTTCAATCACGAAGATTGGGAAAAATTTATTTAAATCGAGAGAAATAATAAACATTTATACTAATACAATAATAGAATTATCAATTATATAACTACAATAATTTTACAAACAATAACAATGTATAAAGAGAATTCCAAATCGATTATAAATGAACTTTAAATTAGCACGCTAATATTAATCTACTATTGCTCGATGATGTGCAAAATCAAATCCATCAACAAAAAATTTTAAATGAAGTTATTAACTAGTCATAGAGGTTTTGTACTCCATTATTTATCACGGAATCAATCCTAAAATCTAAAATGCAATTGTTTTATAATGACTATCATTCGAATGTGTCACTTATTGGCTGTCACAACCGGCTAACTAGAAGGTTGCAATCGAAAACAAAAGCATGTGTTGAAAAATGAAAGTTGAACATTCGCCTCAATCGCTCAACACTCAACACCCATTCGATCTGCACTCAATCTGCACGGCCAATGCCAAACTTATCAGAAATAATCAATAAGCGGTGTTCTTTCGTTTGGAAAATTTTGAAAATATATCCTTAGAGGAGGATGCGTTCTTATTGTAATTGATTATTATTATAGGTAATAATAGTTAAATGGGAAGGGGTAACTTAGCTTATTAAACTGTTTACAATGATTAAGCTGATAGATCAGCAGCAGTCAGGCACCGCCCGCTCATGGCGCCACTCTTCATCAACCCGCAAACCTCTGCAACAAAACACAAACCAAACATTCAAAACATTTCCTCCAATAAACACTTTCATTTTATTGTATACATTGTTAGAATAGATGCCTGTAACATTCCAATAAAGGCCATGTAACACCGACTTCGCTACCGCATCGGGAGCAAAGTTTTAAAAATCTCTCCCTGTGTTATCAAGTGCACCAGGTCAAACAGAGCTCGCTTAGTAGGCGGGAGTTAGGCAGGCCTAGTACCATGCACTACCTACTGCTGAGACATTTTTCTTAGCTCGCGTAGCGGATGCGAAGCGAGGAGGGGTGACTTGTCATATTTGAATATACGGAAAGATATTTTCATAACAAGCGCATGCCTACAGGCTACATCTACGTTTTACAGCCAGTGGGCTTCTCCCACTACTCGAGAGTACCGCCGTGGGCACGATCTCAGTGTGACATGGCTTGCTAAGAAACGTCCGCTAGCTCGCTACCGCCAGCGGTACTGTTGTAATTAGATATTTTCATTCAATATGTATAAATACATTTTCAATTAATGGTGATTAGAGTGTAATATTTTTGTGTTTTATCTAGTTTTTCAACCGTCAAAATCTAAAATTCTTAGTTTTTTGTTGTTGGTTATCCATCTTGTTTCCACTATTATTATTACTATTAAATTTTATAAAACTTTTAAGTGAAAAGCACTCACATTCTTTGATGTGGTGACGTCCGTTTCGTGCTAGTATCGCACATTTTCAAGCCAAACAGGAACTGAAGTGTTTAAGGTTATGACTTTTATAAAATTTAATAGTAATCTTAGTTTTTGTTGTTTTTAATTGAAAATGGACTAAATTTCGGAAAAGTAAAATCATAACCTTATTTCGAACTTTCAAATTGTAATCTAAATTTGGGAGAGGAATAGTAGCCTACAAGGAATATCCTTAGTTTTTCTATCCCGGTCAGTCCTTTCTTGTGAAAATAATAAATGAATGATAAAGTGAATAATAATATAATTATGGTTTAATAATAATATATGGTTTTCTTTGATAGTATAGTTTCCAGATAAAAAATGCACTCATTACTTGATCCATGAGACATGGCAAGGTGTATTGCCCTGTCAATGCAATTAAAGATTATGGAGTGAAATTTATTTCCGATAAACTTTTTTCCTACTTGCTTAGGACAAAATAGTTAGCCAAGTCACCAATTTCCAGATAACAAAATACACTCATCACATGATCTACAGGAAATGATCTGACATGATCTGACTTGGAAAGGTGTATTGCCCTGTCAATACAATTAATGATTATGGAGTAGAATTTATTTTAAGCCGTATAAACACTAGATGGATAAAATGGAGAGAGCTAACGGAGGTACTTTGCGACGAAAGAATGCCTGTGCCCATCAAGGGCAAAGTGTATAAAGCTGCAGTGCGACCAGCAATGCTATAATATTGTGGTAGTGAGTGTTGGCCCCTGAAAAGAACAGCAGGAAGAGAAACTCCATTCTGCTGAAATGACAATGCTGAGATGGGCAGGGGGTGTGACTAGACTGGACCATATTTGAAGCACGCATGTTCGGGGCAGTTTCCGGGTGGCACCAGACTATGAGAAGATAATTGAAGGAAGATTGCGCTGGTATGGACATGTAAATAGACGTTCAACCAATCACATGACAAGGAAAGTACTTGATATGGAGACACAGCCGAGGGGCAGAGGCAGACCCCGTCTCACATGGCTGGGTTTAGTTCATAAAAATATGAAGCAGTTGGACCTGACAAATCAGACGACCCAGGATCGTTCCAACTGGAGACTTAGATCAAGGAGAGCCGACCCCAAATAATGGGAAAAAGGCAAGGAGGAGGAAGGAGAAGAAGAAGAAGAAGAAGAAGAAGAAGAAGAAGAAGAAGAAGAAGGAGAATTCATTTTTGATAAACTTGTTTCCTACTTGGTTAGGACAGAATAGTTTACCAAATCACCAATTTTCAGTAGGTGGAACGCGGTAAAGAAATTGTTGCATTGTGGCAGCAAACTGATCTCTATGAGATTTTATGTCATATGGAATCCTGTATCCTGTACAGTTGCTCTGTCACATCTAGTAGAATAGTCAATTTTGATTATTTTCTGTGATTAGTGGATATTCAGGTATATCGTCCATCTTGAAAATTTGCATATGCAATGCTCGAATAATATTGCATACTGGCACTGATAATTATATCTAGATGTGATTAGAGTTCATTTTTATATTCACATGATTGATTATTTGTTGGATTACACCAACCGAGTCAACTATCTGCTATAACCAGATATAACATATAGTGAGATTCACTTCATAAAGTCAGTGCAAATGATAGTACGGCATAGTTGCCGCATTTATTTTTCCATCCCCTTCTATAACAGATAGCTGTGTCAAGTCATCCAGGTATATCTGATAATTATTATATAAACTATTGTTAATTGGGTATATTACATTCATTTAACATAAATAATAATAATGAGATTAATGAGATATTGCATTTTTAAATGTCATTGAATAACTATTAAACGAAAATCAAAATTAAATGCTCTCATAGAATTTCCTTTTAGCTGTTAACCCTATTGTCAATATTTTCAGTAGAAGAATTCTTTGGGGTAGTTGGCAGCATTCAAGGCAATCCTTGTATTATTTTTTCTTCCAAATTTAGATGATAACTCAGTTCGAAAAGTAGGTTGGGCTTCCTTCAATTTTCGATGTAAACACATATAAACATACAATTTTGAATTTGTATAGATTAAAAACTAAATTAAATAACGAAATCGCACTCAATGAGCACTAAAAAACTGTAAAATATTGAGCTACTTTAAGAAATTTTGCACCAGAAATTGAATAAACTTATTCACTAAAGCACAGCTGATTTAATTTGGATTTTCATTCAATAATTTATATAAATTCATTGAGTTCATTATATTTATTGATAGCATCGATTTTGATTCGTCGATTGATAGCATCGATATAGACAAACGATTTTGCAACGGTGTGGAGATTGAAATGGATAGAGCTATCTGTTTTGTCTAATAACAAACAAGGACAGCAGACGAATGTTAATTAGGTGCTAATTTAATAACGTGAATGTTACTATACTTATTATTCACTACCTCATGCTGATTCAGAGTTGAGTTTGATGGAACCAAGCATAAGGTGAATAATGCAAACGTTAAACCCTGGATATTCATTCAAGGACACTATTTCGCATGTCTATAAGATGTAGATGTATCTGGACAAACCAGATTGGTCACGATCCGATGGCATTACCTTAGGAGACTACCAGAAGGTGTAACCACCGTCACCGGAGCCAGTTAGGAAAGATCCTTTCTTCTGTGTAAGAGCCACATTGTGTCCAGCCATGGCAGCCAGTTGGGCCGGGGAGGGGGGCACTCCGGGGGGTGCCGGGGGCAACACTGGTTGTGCGATACCGTCAAATCTTGCTCCAGCTTCGAATGCATTCTGAAGTTTCAACCAAACAACACCGAATATCAGACACATGGATAATTATTTAAGCATTTCTATTATTGAATGAAAAAGACTAAGAAATTGTCAAAAAAACCACAGATTTATTGATACTTAGAAACCACTCACCTACTCCTAGCTGAATTATTTATGGATAAGTTGGAAAGTAGAATTATTGAAAATAGTCATTTCAAAGATAAAATTGTTTACTGGTTTCGATATGTAGATGATATTATTTTCTTATGGAAAGGAAGTAACAGACAACTAGACAATTTTCTTTCCTATCTGAATGGATTACATCAGAGTATAAAATTCACTGTAGAGGTAGAACAGGATTGAGAATTGAATTTTCTAGATTTAAGAATAGATCATAGCACTGGTTTTCACAAGTTTTCTATTTTCAGAAAACCAACCCATACTGATGTTATCATTCCTCTTCATTCTTGTCATCCTATTTCTCACAAACTTGCTGCTTTCAATAGCATGGTCTATAGAGCACTAACAATACCTGTGAGCTATCATGATTTTGATATTGAGATCACTAAAATTAAACAGATAGCTGTCACAAATGGGAATGAAGAAAGTATGGTGGACAGATTATTGAGTAAAATTAATAGACAAATTTCAATCAATTCTAGCTTTGTAGGCTCAAACTGTGAGGAGAAGACTTGGATAACAATTCCATATTTAGGCCTTGTATCTGATAAGATAGGTAGGGAATTGAAGAGGAATGGATTTCATGTTGCTTTCAAGACTAAACCGATTTTAAATAGTCTATTTAGCTGGAGTAAAGACAAAATTGATATTTGGGATAAAAGTGGGGTGTACAAACTTAAATGTGGTGATTAAAGAGCTTGTTATGTGGGTCAAACTGGTAGAAGTTTCAAAAGTAGAATTAAAGAACACATCAGAGATTGGAATAAACAAAATGAGGAATCTAACTTTGCAGAACATAACAAATAATCACAAGTTCACAGTTAAGGAGAATGTTGAGTTTCTGCCTGTTAATAACAAAGGCAGATCTTTGAATATTCTAGAGGCTTTAGAAATAACAACAGTAATTAAGGAAAATTTCCAGTATAGTTTAAATGACCAGATTCATTTCAACCAATACAACACTACGAATTAAGTTTTATCATAAAATTGTAAGCATACATTAGTCAATAGTTTTTCCATTCAAATATTTGTTTTATTATCTTTCACACTTGTTTTCTTGGTTCTTATTTTGTACTGAAAGTAAATTTTGCTATCATGGCGATTCTGTTGCTTAAGCCGCCATTTTGTCACACCGTTGAGTGGGAGGAGACTGTCTAGCTTGTCCAATGGCAGGCGTTCATGCCCTTGACCAATAGCAGTACTCGCCTACTAGTATAAATTCTTCTGCTCTTGTATTAAGTTTTAGTTTATCAGAGATTGACAATGGTGTAATAACCGAAACCGGTCTTTCTAAGTATCAATAAATCTGTGGTTTTTTGACAATTTCTTAGTCTTTTTCGTTCAATATGAATAATTACCACAATATCAACTTCTCAACTACACAAAAAGTGCATTTTTATTATCATAAACAAAACGAATATCAGAAACATAGATAATATTATTTCAACACAAAAACAAGATCTGAAGATCAACTTTAGATAGTAGGAAAATTAGAAATAGTACACCTAAATCTTCTGAAAGATTAATTGGAGAATATCATAAATAATATATCATCATATATAAAAATATAAGTGATAGTATAGTACGTGTGATAGTGATAGTAATACATACATGAACATATGATATCAATAATTACAACATATTTATTATAAGATGTTATTATTACGTTTTCTTATTCATCACTCATTTATTTTCTTAAAATGTATAGCCTTTATTCAGGGCTATTCAATTTCTTATGTGTAAAATGACATCATAGTACCTTTTTTTGAAAAGTGTTTAGTATAAAATAACAGATGTGTAATTTGTGTTTTCAATCTGTTATTTTATTATAAAAACTTTTCAAAAGGGGTACTATGGTGTTATTTTACAAATAATTATTTATTTTACTTTCACAATCATATAGTTGATACAAAGAATGCATACGGACCAAAAGTCAATCAAGTATACTGTTGTCGATTTTTCGTTTACTAATTTTGTGATGCAAATTTACTCACTGGATGACACAAGTAGATTATTACAGATTTATGAACTGTCCAATAATTCATGCCCAACTCTCTCGAACTCATTGTCAGAGCTTTTGGAACAATTCCTGTTACCGATATTATCACTTGGATGATCCTCACATAGTCCATATGGAATAAAGCCAAAGACCTCCTCAGCCAAAGCCACATACTCATTTTTTCAGCCAGAATCGTTCTTGAATAATTGTGGTTGAAGGGTACTGGCACATCAATAAAGTAGGCCATATTCATCTCTTCATCCAGCACCATTAAGTCTGGTCTGTTAGAATCAGATCAGATCCAATAGGCTGGTCCCAACATTATGATTTCGTTGAACGTAATTAAAGCTTTCTCCAAAAAGTAAAAGCAGACACTCAAAGACTGGTGTAAAAAAATCAAGGTCTATAAATACAGGTCATGATACTCGTGTTCCTTATGAAGCGGCCATTTTATGGGGGTCTTTATAGTGGTAAATTTGAAAATAAAATCTAATTATTCAATTTGCTAATAACAAAATTATGCATTATAAAAACAATATTCTGGTTCAGATAACATGTGAATTCAGGTTTTCAATTTTTTAATAATGAATGCTTCAATTATTCATTTATTTATTATTAAAAATTGTTCATATTCCTTTAACTTGAGGATTATGATTCATAAGGCATTGGGACAAGACAGAAATATGCAAGGCAAACTTCAAAAAGAGTTTCAAGTTCCTGATCAAAAAAATCTAAAAATCATTAATTCAGTTCCTAGTTGGAATCTAAATACAGTATTATTATTCTGTCGGAAAGTTTTTTTTACAATTCAAAGCCAAGCAATATCCCTTGAACAATATAACAAAATAACACATCATGTTGTCCAATCTATAATGATAGCAGCTGATAAATTTGAAAATTGGTGAACTAGAACCCCATAAAATTGCGATTTTGCAATGCATCACGGGATTGTGTCATGACCTGTATTTATAGACCTTGAAAAAAAGATTATCATGTTTTAGAGACTAGCTGTGTTACCGGATACGAGCTAAGTCGGATAAGGCTTCAACCATTAATCAACTGTAGCCAGAACTATCGTGGGTTCAAATCCAACCAGGCAAATAATAATTTATTGTAAAATTATCACACTCAACTCACAAACAAGTGATAGTTTGTCAGCGTCAATCATCAGAGAAATAGATAGAATAGATCGCTGGTGAAGAGATGTTCAAAGATTGATTAGCCTGGATTACAAGCTAATTGATTTATTCAAATTGTACTTGAATTTACAGTGTGCTCAGTAAAGGTCGAGAATTCGAATCACGCTGGTAGGAATGGGAATGTCAATCACACTTCCTCATTCCCTTGCCCACGCACAAGCAGAGAGCATCATCGGCGAATTGAGTTTTTTAACGAGCCTGTGGGGCCTGCGACTTTTCTGATTTCGTAGAGGGTAAAGGATTCTTGGAGGCACTATATTCTACTTGATGAAAATTCGAGCCCATATAACAGTAGCTCAGGATAAAATGAAAAATTTTGGCTGGTTGAAAATTCGAGCCCATAATCAGTATCTCAGGATGTGACCATCACTTCCTTTGAGGCTAGGATCAAGAACAGTATGCCCCTTTCGCCAAAGTAACATTTTCAGCAACTTTGAAAACAATAAATACAGTACTAGAATAATTGTTAATCTACAGTACTACTACCAATTAAATCTACTTACAGGAACCATGATAGTTGGCCTCAGTTGATGATGTGGATAAGAGTATGTGGCAAGAGTCGGGTAATACGCCGCCTGCATAGTGCTGTACCCAGCAGCTGGGTAACCAAGATATCCTGGGTATCTGTGAAAAAATAGATAACTCATAAAACAAGCTCAAACTTGAACACGCAAGTTACTTAGTTGAATATTTACAGTACAATGAATTTAAATCAGCTATTGATTTAGTTGAGTTAAACTTCAACAAAGCTCAAACTTGAAACTCAAAACAGAGAACTAATTTTAGCGAAATGCAAATAACTGTCACAAGTTGACATTATTCACTTTTTACTGTCAACATTTTTTTTATCAAAACACTTTTCAGACGATATGTTACAAATTACAAAAGGTACAATATTATTTGTTTAACAAAGTTATAATAATTGCTAGGAATCAATAACAAAAAAGAATTGAGAATATATAATTTCAAATCTTAGAAGATCAAAAAGCGACCCTTTAGTCGAAGAGGTTGAACTCATTCAATTCCGAGTATGCATTCATCCGTCATCAAGATAGACGTAAAATCCACAGTATTTCTTCGTTATTTAGCACCTAAACCTCAGAACTCTTGCAGTGGAGTTCTCTCAAACGGGGAAGAATGTGGTGATGCAACTATAGCAGCCGTTATGGGGCGATGTCAGGATACACCACCGTCAAAGTCAGACACATCCATCCTAGCACTGAAAATCAGTCTTGTTTTGGCGGTGGCCACTTTTGTCGTTCTTGTGCTGAAAAAGAAGGGTCTTGTTTTGACGGGGCGAGTCCGTGACTAATTTCTCTACCTGGAAAACAGTCTCTGGTTGTCGCTATCAGCTTTTGACGCTTCTGTCAGATAAGCTGGCAGAATAGCTTGGAAGTAAACTGGTTTCAATTTTGGAACAGACTGTACTTTCTTTGAAATATTCTTTTTAGAACTTAGTGTGACTAGAAGTGTGTGTGTGACCACCATTGGACAATACTCCTGCGTGACATTGTCTCTCATCTCAACCTTATTTAGTTCTATTGCTTCCTCTCTCATTCTCTCTCTCCCACTCACTCTCTCTCACCCTCGATCACCCTCTCTCTATCACTCCTGCGCCTTTCTCTCTCACTCTCTCTCTGTCTAACACTCACACACACACACACTCTCTCTCTCTCTGTCTAACACTCTCTCTCTCTCTCTCTCTCTCTCTCTCTCTAACTCTCTCTCTTACCCGGTTGTGTGCTAATGCTCTCCTTTCTTCAAAACCCCTTAGGGTTTTGTTATTATTTCATACAATGCTTCAGAAATAATTATCTACAACCTATCTTGAATTTGACTTTCCCATGCCTAGATTTGTAAATCTCTTTGTGTCAATAATATTCATTACTATCAACTCTTGCTTGTAATATTGTGAATTCCCCCATTCCACCGAGTAGGATTGTATAATATAGTTGATGTAGCATCGTACTGGAGGGTTGATGGTTGAATTTGAGAGAGGGCCGGCCGTGCAAAAAAAACTAAAACTGCAATTCAATTAAATCCTCACTTCTTCACTTTCTCACTATAGGCCTATATCCCTCAGAACCACACTCTCTTGTGAAATACACAATCCCCTACACTGAAATAATTTGACTCCTTCAAGTTATGTGCTCCCAACTTGATAATACCGCCCGTTGTTCTCTCAATAATATTTGTTGAACGAGCGTTAGCAAGTTCTTACTTTTTACTCAAGTTCAAAGTTGTTGCCAGTCTGTGGGTTTGCTTGTTTGTTTGAATGCACTACAATAACTTTAGAAAGAGTTGATCGATCAGCTTCAAATTTTGAACACGCACTCTTCGAACCTTTTTACAGGTCAAGTTCGTTGAACAACAAAATATTTTACTCACTTCTTCATCCTTTTTCAGGATATAAAAGTAACATTGAAAGTACTGCATGAGACAAAATAACTTGCTCCTGTGTGTCTGCCTGACTATTATCCTTCAGTAGCATACGCGTAATATTAATGATACAAATTGTGATGGCAGTTGCTATGTCGTTGGTATTATTGATTTAACAAAATTTGAATTCTGATTCTGAATCATTTACCCATACGGAGAAACCTATGAGGTCCTATGGATTCACGTAGGCCTACAGCGTAATATTAATAGGAAAACAGCTTAATGTTCCTTTTCCAAAGATAATATAACAGTGGGCTCCACTGGGATTCTTATTCAAATTGAAAAAAAATTCTGTAGGTAGCTTCAAAATAATTTTTGTCTGCGATCTTCGTTCCGCCACATTGAATCAAAAATTTTCTATGGGAAGGTTTTAATACAAGATTCAAATAATAAAGAATTTCAAGAGACAATGAATGGTGGAAATCGCTCATAAATATATCAAACCGTTTCAAAGATATTCACATTTTAGTGTTGAAGTTTTTGTATATCTGTGATACAGAAATATTGCTCGCCTAGAACAGGATAGATTATTCATCACATATTCTTATCATTATCGTTCCCTAGCAACCTATTTTAAGCGTTTATATAGTAGCTGCTGAGAGAGATTTATGTGATAGATATACCTGAATAATACTATTAAATACTATATTCGACTAAACAACGAGTGACCCAAATGAAGCGATTCAAATATAAAAAAAAGAAAAATGGGAATGCGAAAAATATTATAATATTTGGAACTCCATAACTTATCATTTAATTAAGAGACATGTATGGGATTAATAATTTATTGAAAAACACTAATAATTTAGCAATATTGCACTAATAGTTTTAATTTTAGATGACTCTCTCCTGGATTATTGAGTTATGTGTTGGATATTCCTCAGTGATTGCTGCATCATCTGAGAAAACTCCGTAAAAGTGATCTCTGTTCGAAATTAACAGAATGCTCAAGTATAGACATTTAGAAGAATACAAACATTTCATTTAATGTTCATTGAAATCGACCACATCAGTATTATTTACACGTGAATTACCGGTAGTGTATTGTTAATGTATTAGGATTTGAGAAGATAATATGAGCATCTTATTGGTTTTTCTCTCAATGATTGAAATGAATGGCTTAATTGCTTTTATATAATAATGAAAATATCACAGTTTATTACATTCCAGTACAATTATCGTGTTTCACAATCCATTTCTAAGTAGAGCTCATAAGTATCGTAATCTTGCCATACAATTACCATACAATAATTGAAGTTGATTTCATTCAACTTCAGTGGTGCCATTTCACCAAACTGCTAAAGGGTGGGCAAAAACCAAGAGGTATTGGGGGGGAGGAGGAATACCCCCAAAGGATAGAGGGACCTGGGTTTTTCCCCATAAATGTTACATTAGAAGATGTTATTATACGCTTCATTTTTTCCAATTTTATACAAATGTGGTTGAAGTATCAATACAAACATATACATTATTAGTTATTAAATTCAATCATGGAATATTTATTAGAAATATGGGTCTACAGAGAGGCCCTAGAGTAGGAATACACTGAAACAGATTTCTTAAAAATCATGGAAAAAGATAAATTTTTCTTTTACAATGACAATTTCATTGGGGATCATATTCTAATTGGAAAATAACTTTCAGTTAGAAAGCTAAAGATACATCAAGCTGTTCCCATAATTCTCAACAACCCTTTACATACATTTTTGATTGTCTGATTGTGCCCTTTCTTTTGCTTTCACTGTGACATCTTGCAACTTGTTAATTCTCACATTGAAATTTATTCAATAAGTGTACCCATTCTGTATTCAAACTATACCACAGAGAAAAATATATTATTTATTACTCTGTACCCGTATCCATACTTTCAAGGCAATTTTGCTACATTGTTGATACTGTAGAAGGAATTATACTACTGCTGATAAAGAAAAGTATTAAATCATTATGAGACTCTAAGGATTCGTGTAGATAGACCCGCATTTTCATTATTTATCTGATCCTTGAGGGGGGCCTAGGCCCCCTAGGCAGCTGATTATAAGTAAGAATTAATATTGCTATTTTCATAATACAGTACACCTGAAGAATTGGAAAAGTTTATGGTAAGGGGTGAGGAGGTACTCAGCTCTTCCAACTAACATCGGATTAGTTTTGTGCAGTCTACTATAACAGATGTTCCCATATGGATGTTACTATAGACGTATTTATCATCGTATTCAATTTCTGTTTGTTAGTTTGTTTGTATGTCTGATGGAAATCGAAAACGGCTCTAACGATTTAGATTAAGTTTGAAATATAGTATATAGTTTGAAATATAGAGTTTGTGATACGAAAATCATCATTTGGATTAGGACTCATGTTTAGGATAACTCAATGAGGGAACTTAAAAATGATTAGGTACGGTAATATTATTCATCAACCGATTAGCAGCTGACTGAGAGAGTTTTCCGTCGTCAGTTGAAAACAGTTGATCAAGAGAGTTTTTCATCGTCAGTTGAAAACAGCTGATCGAGAGAGTTTGCCATTGTCAGTTGAAAACGAGACAGATGTGTTGAGTCACCAAGTTTGTTGACGTCATTTTTTTGAAGTTATTGCATGATTCGAGAAAATAGGTGCAGAGAGCAGCCGAGTGACAGCAACGCAACGCAAATTTGAATTTGAAACATAATGATTGCGGTAATATTAATAAGGTAAATACTGAAGTAGTCAGTTTTAATATACCTGAGTAATTGAATTATAACAATTCATTCACTTCTAAATTTCCATCTCTATGTCTTTGTACTTTCAACTCTGTTTCTTTGATATTGTTATCTTCATAGACGTGAAGTAGATAGATAAGGGTGGGTGTCTTCCATGAGTAAAATGAAATGTCTATTTCCGACTTCTGCAGTTGAATACTTGTAGCTAGTAGTTCTGTGAACAGTAGACCTCGTACAGCATTTATAAACAGATCTCATTGTCAATATGTCACCCCAATTAGCCCTTCGGACATCGGAAAAAAGAAACCGGTACCGTGACGAGAGATCGTAAGTGTTGAAACGGCCAATGACTGATTGGCGTTTATTGACGATGACAATATTACCTGTTATAAATAAAACCGAGAGCATTGCCAAGCTGTAATCATCAAAAGCTAATTTACAAACATGCCAACATACATATACAGACAAAAGCAAATCCCGTCGTTGAAACGTAGAAAAATCAATCATGAAAATATGTGAATCATCAAATCATGAAAAAATAACATTTTCCCGCTATTTTGGGAAATGATAACTGTATATCTTCCAGTATTGAAAATGACATTCAAAATGAAAAACAATACTGAATAATTTTATTATATTGAAAATTCTCAATGTTCGAGTAATTAACCCTCCAGTAGGCCTAGACTACATTCAACACAGTAGAACCTATATAATTTGTAGCTTACGGGACCAAGTATTTAATACGAATTTTGGAGGATGACGAATTATATATCAAGCTCTGCAATATCGAGGCTGATTAAACAAAATACGAGAAAATTATATCATTGATACTGATCCCATCATTGCCCATAATTAATTCATAATATAGCCTCTATGAATGAATATTAGAAAATATTGTTAAATATTAATTTGACATACTTGTAAAAGATTTCAGAGATCAATACAACTGTTCATGAGCGAGTTCTTCAACCAAGGCTGTCTCTAGTTATATTATTATATTATGTGAATCCATAGAACTTTAAAGTTCACTCCGTATGGGTAAATAATTCACAATCAGAATTCAAAATCCCTAAACTAATAATACCAATTACTATAACGTTAAAGGTATTGCTATCACAAGTTGTATTATCTAATACATATAGGCGATGTTGGAAACAAACAATACCTAGACAGGCAGACAGACATTAACGAAAGCGAGTTGATGTAAAATTTGTATATTAATCAGCTGAATTCGGGGCATTAAGGACAGTATATGTGATTATTCTTAAATAGCATTAGCTCTTATGAATAAATGGGTAAATTGTGGTAATTGCATGCAATTAATATTCCAGCTTACTAATGATAAATCACAACACCCTTTTTCCAATTCACTTCATCAGTTGATGTGATTTTTGGTCTCCTCATCACTGGAGTTATTAGTAACTGTAGCATAATTTTCGATGAACTCATTACTGGAGTTATCAGTTACTATTGCATATTAGTGTATTTATCTTTATGGGAATACCAATTACAGTGTTTTTGATGACAAAACTACGAATTATAGAGAAGTTTCAGTGTACTCACTAATCTTGACAATTGACCTATCAAGTGAAGTTATTTTCGTTTTGAGTCAAGAAATTTACTAATAGTTCTATTATTTAAGCTCCAAATAACTGCAGAAAAGAGAGACAACTGCACAAAATAGGAATGATATATAGGACTTATAAATAGATATATAGGACTGATAAATAGGAATTATACAGTTACAAGATAAGTCATCGTCTGATATTACTACGTAAAGGGATAGAAAAGAGTGATAGGTTTCAGAAATAAATTGTCAATGGTCTTGTTAAGAATAGCCTACATGTGGGGATTCATCAGAACAATACCATTGTTTGAAAACCAGACAGCTCTGCGTAGTACAGTCCGTCCAAGAAGTATAACCTGACCGTCTTGTTTTTGAAGTGTCTGAGATTCGATGTGTCTGACTTTGTCGTTTCTGTACGGATGTAAAAGTGTCCGGTTTTGGCGCCTAACGCACACGCCAATTCGAGACTCTTTCAAAACAGTCTTTCCCTGTCGCTGGCGTACGGTGTCGATGGATGAGAAAGTCGCTGTCCACTCCTGTCAGGTTCTGGGTGTGTCGGAGGACTAAGGTGGCGCGTACCCGCGCCACCCAACCGTTATGTATCAAGTTTATTGATTACTCTTAGGCTCAACTCACACTTACGCGACTCAGGTCGAGAAGAGACTCGACTCTAGTCGAGAGCATGTGTTTTCAAATGGTGACGTCGCGGAGACTAGAATCGACTGGTCTGAGTGTCACCATTTGAAAACACATGTCCTTATTCAACCATTCATGTTCAGTTCTAGTTGATTAAAGCCTACATTTCTGAAAAGGTCTCTATTTCTATTACAAATGTAAACTATTATAATATATTTGCTGGAATAATAATGTTACCCTTGTGCAGCATACATTGAAGCAGCAGCAGCTGCAGCAGCCGCAGCTCCAGGCTGATACATCTGTCAAAAAATTAAAAATGCAATCATACATTTTTGAAGCAATAATGCAATTTCAATGCGATGGTAAAGCATTAAAACATGGAACAGTGAGATCTTTGTGAATTTTAAATACGGGACTGTCAATAAGATTTCACAGGTTTTAAAATGGCAATACCAACGTAAGAAACAAAAAATGATGAAGAATATGAAAAATATCCTGGATATTTTATGGAATATTATGAACATTAAAATTGTTTCAATTGAATTAAACTGTATCAAAAACCAAGTATGAGTGTATATGTTCAGTGCACAAGGTTTAATCATACTGAACATTTACAGACTGAGTTTTCTTGAAGTTAAGGTTTCTTCAACTAGATTTTTCAAGCATCATTAATCTTTGAACATTGATAGTGAATGTAATAATTTGATCATTATTAAAATGAGAAATAAATAAAAATAATCACACAATTCTTGTGGAAATGAAATAAGGTAATAGCAAATTATATTGTAAACTTACATGGGATATTTAGATATTAGTTTTTATTTGGAAAACATAAAGTTGATAATATGTTAGTTGTAATATGTTATACTTCATAATCATGAAGTATAAGAACAAAGTAGATAAAATATAACAGGAGATAAATATAATATAATAGGTTAAATACCGATAAACACAATAAAAATAGAATAAAATATCAAAATGAATCAGGGCAAATATCAGGGAGTGGTCTCATTGAACTTCGAATGGATATTATTCAGGCTCAGTTTTATAACGTAGTTAGTTGGGAGGCATCTGAAAGTCAGATGCGGTCACTCAGTTATGAAACTTTAGGAGCTTCAATGTAATACAAAATTTCAACGCCAAGGAATTAGAGAAAGTCAATTAAATTGGAGAACTACTACAAATGAAGAGTGGATGCATTAAATAAAGAATAGTCTGTTAAAGATGAATAGAATAGAAATAGAGAAGAAAGGAAGAGAAAAGAAGAAATACCACCATATTGTAAAAAGATACAAGATATAATATGTATATTTATAATATATTAACGAACATCCAGCATGAAAATTTTATGATTGAAAAACATCATACTGAGAAAAATACAAGAAATCAGCAAACATCCATTTAAGTTTCTATTTAATTTTTTATTAGTGTTGCGGTTATTTACAATCTATACTCTATTCCTTATTTTCTCTTTATATTAGTAGTCTCAAGAAACTCATATACTGTACTTACTTCATAGAATTCTATGCATCATAAGTAAATTAAAAATATACTAGAATTCAGTGATTTTCACCAGTATTTTCGAACTAGAAAAGATAACTGAATCTTGTGATTTATCAACTGCAATTGAAATGCTGTGTCGAATAATCATAAATTAAATTACCAAAAATTACAAACGTAGTGACTTGATAATTGTATTTCAAGAAGTTATAAAATGGGAGAACTAAATGTTTTTATCTTTCGTATCAGTTCATTCCAGTTGAATAAGTTATAATCACGAGATGTTTTAGATGACGCATACTCGATGGTAATATTGGTAATTCTTCAATTTGTTCTCACTAGCATAACCCATTATAATTTTTAGTTCTGACAACTGATTAACAGGCCATTCTGTATAGAGAAGAATGATCCATGTCCAAACGTTCATGTTAAGAATATTATAGATAACCTAGATTCAGACAACTTTGAATTAAGAAATGATATTATTCTGGAATCGATCAACAATCTTCACCTTCCAATAAGGTTCGGCAAATTTTTCCTCACCTTACACACTATTACAAATGTTATACCCTTGGAAAAAACTGACAACTTATCAAAGTAGCTGCACATCGTAACAGACAAACGCTTTGTTGAAATGAAAATATGTTTTTTTAGAGACATTTTAAATTTTGATAAATTTCGAATGAAAAATGACGTGCGATGAAAACACAACTACGATTAGATAATGAAAATTGTTGGCTACAGGCAAGACAAACTACAACAAACCAGACCATTAACTACATATCAATGGACAAAAAATTAATGGAGTTGACCCACTCGATGGAACAGCATGCAGTGGTACTACGTATCCAAGTTAGTGTGGCAAAACAAACACATCAATATTGATGGTTGGAATAGTACGCAAATATCAATTCTAAAGATGTAAAAATACAGTTATTGTTAACAACTAATGTAAGGTATAATATCAAATGCTCAAAATTATTCAACGGATCAGATTGTAATGGAAAATCTATCAAGTTATTATACATTGTGATTAAAATAAGTAGAACTAAACTATCAGTAGAAACTTTCAAGCTAAAAAATCTAAGGGACGAGAGTATCACAGTCGTGATTTAGAATTAGGTTTCAAACGATTTTTGACAAAAAATCAAGGAATATTTATATCAGGATATCTCACAATGTAGAATGGAATTGCCAAGAGGCATTATTTTTATTGAGAGAGTCTATCTGATCTATTAAAGATATGCAAAATGGGGAAAATTTTTACGACAACGGTTTCTGAGAAGGCATGAGTAGAAATTTACGATAAATTTACTATATATAGTCTCGTAATTGAACTTAAGGCAAGTAGTTGCATGTTAATATACTGACCACAACAAATATTTTAGTTTGAGCAAATGAATGTGTGTTTAAGTTTGTAATGTAATAAAATCTAACAATCATCAGAGTACTACTATTCCCGGTTTTTTACAAATTCGGTTTCATTAAAGTTTTCATCAAAAGATAAGACTTCCAAATTGCTACATTCTTGAAGATAATTATTTAAGAGGGATCAAAGTGTCAATGAATATATTCAGAAATAATGAACCTGCATTCACATTTTAAATTATATACTTCAATTCTAATAATAAAGGGCAGAATCAATATTCAGTGGGGAATAGATCGACAGAAATCCAAGTACCATGGGATAAAGGTTTGTTAGAATATATTTTTATTGAAAAAACATCTAATACAGTTGATACAGTGATACAGCCTGAACTGCCTCCATACACTCAAAGCCTCCAATCAATTGTGCAGATACATTCTTGTTCACTACGTGAACTTGTATCTAATTACTTACGGCAGAATTATAATACTGTGATGATAAGTAACTCCTTTCGTCTGCTACGCTTTTTCTTTGTCCCGTATTGTACAGATTATGGACAGATTGAAACTGCAATGAAATATAAATTTTATTAAACCAACAGAAAAAGAATATGCCTGATGAAAATTGCAGGAATCACTCGAGACATAAGTTGGATCCACTCCCACCAACCAACCGTACTTTTCGCCTTCAAAATTTCAACTTCTTAAAAACACCGTCAAGTTTACAACAAAATCAGAGATATTCAATAAAACTGACGGATTGTATATACTGGAAATCTATATGTATTAGGAGGTTAAGTTATATGTACAGTGATATATTTAAGTATTAATCAATTCCCAATAAAAATATTCACGGACTTCATCAATAAAAAACATTTAATAAGAACGCCTTATCACGAATAGATAATGGGGAATGATTTAACGTTTTTAAATGGAATAAAAGTCTAAATATTAAATATATCTTGGAAAAAATGAATCTCGAAGCGTTTAACATTCGAATTTAGTCGAGATTATAACTACACTTCGACAAACGTTTTGTCTATATAGCGGTGTGCAGCTAGTTACATTTCTTGAAGAATGATTATGATGAATGCGCTTTAGGTAGCATTAATATTCAAAATTTGTATTTTGGAAGGAAAATATAACAAATTAATATATTAGGCTTTTTCGTATCCGCGAACAACCTAATGTATTCCATCTATACTACGAGAATAGGTTTTCATTATTATAGAAGATAAACTTGTGTGTGACAACATTGCATTAACAATGATTGAAGGAAAATACCAATGGACGAACGGGAATGGAAGCTTGAGTTGGCTAATAGTTGTATTAAAAGAAGGGCCCTTTTAGTTATGACCAAAACAATGCCCAAAATAGCCATCACACATTCGTTAAATACCATTTTCACTTTTTAAATCGATTATGCTTGTTTCCATGTATAACTCTAAAGCCTAGATCATGACCTTTGAACTAACGGTTGATATCCCTTCATTCAACTTAACATTAGTTCTAACTTTGGAGAGACGAAGAATAAATTAGTAATAATTTGACAAATCTGGACTAAAAATATTAAATATAAGAAAATGCAGTTATTTTATAGGACATGAACAATTTCAAGGGATCAAATATGAACAGCAAATTTTTCTATTATCCCACTGGGAAGACATTTTAGGAATGATGATGCATTACCAATAATTTATTATTTAGAGGAGTTGAATCAAAAACACCTGTAAAATTATCAATAGTTTTAAGAGTTTGGTTACAATTGATTCAGATCAATGGATAAATAGTGAAATACTACCTGTTGTCCAACTATAGCAGCTGGAGTCAACGCTTGATCATATGTTGGAGGGGGGGCAGCCTGAGCGGCCGCATATAATTGTGCCTGTGCAGGAAATACGCCATAAGGCGCTGCCGTTGGAACTGAAAATTCAAAAATTATCAAATTAAAATTTAAAAGTTTATCATTGAATTATTCTATTTGAAAGTGACTGACAATTTCAATTTGTGTTTTTCTTAAAAAAGGTCATCATTCATTTCCAATTCACAACGTAAGATTCAATCCTAGAACATAAAATTTGCAACATTAAATCATAGAGGTCTCACCAATTGAATCTTTGAATCACAATCAAGCCAGTCACTAACGTAACGTTTCACCGGACATTTACGACTGAACAATCAAAACCTGAACGTCGCTTAAAACGCAGGTGTGCAAGCGAAGACCACCGTTTGTTCCCAGAATACTGTTCACTTGTCAGTTGAAAATATCCGTTGAAACGTTACGTTGGTGGTTGGCCCAAAAAGTCATTCGAAAAATAAATAAATAAATAAATATATATATATATATATATATATATATATATATATATATATATAATATATATATATATATTATATATAACAATATGTATATAAATTAGAACAGGAGACACAAGACATAAATAGATTGAAAACACTTAAAAACTTACATTAGAAATGGGGGAAATTTTCGGAAACTGAGTTTCCTTCCTCAACCGAGCAGACTGCCTTGTCAGTTGAAAATTTAAGTTAAAATTTTTAATTGGCAGTCTGCTCGGTTGAGGAAGGAAACTCAGTTTCCGAAAATTTCCCCCATTTCTAATGTAAGTTTTCAAGTGTTTTCAATCTATTTATGTCTTGTGTCTCCTGTTTTAATTTATATTAAAACTTTAAAGTGTCTTCTCTCTCTCTCTCTCTCTCTCTATATATATATATATTATATATATATATATATATAAAGTACAAACTATCAGTTTTTCAAGTTTAAGTGAACTAAGTAATATTTATAAATAGTAAAAACTATCACAAGATTATTCTACCCAAAAACAGTTGATTTAACCAATATCAGTTGAATTCTAATCTAATTTAGGTCATAAGGGCCAGTTCGTGTCATGCCAAATCTCTAGGTCATCTTAGAACACATATTGACTCACCTTGCGAACCAATCACATCAACTCTGGGATGTTACAAGGGCTGTTAATGAAACATTAGACAACGCTGCTCGTGGTCAACGCTTGTTATACAGTATTGATTTTGTGATGAGTTCATTTTGGGAGGATTCGCTTGTTTGTTAGCCTTATAAAATAATTCGTTTTGCACTGCACTTAAAAACCAATGTTCTAAACTCTAAAGGGAAAATTTTAAACTTCTGTTAAAATTCACAATTGATAAACAATTTGTATTGCATTCGCTGTGCCCCAATAGTTCGACTGATGGAGTGAACTTATTCATTAACAGTGTTTCGAGAATAATGAATCAGTCCAAGAGTATTGGATCAAGCGAGCAATAAAAATGCGTGCACTCAGAGAGTTGCGAGTTTCAGTGGTCTTAGAAGAATATAAATGAATATTTAATTTGTTATATAAGGGTACTCTTCTGCTGAAATGAAACTCTGATAAAATATCTCTTATGAGATCGAAACATGTCATAGAATAATAAAATATGGATATTTATATGTATATCCTGATAAGACCGCCCTGAACACTGACCGCTCTTTGTTTGCACACATCATCATTAGTGTTTAATTTATGGGGGAAATAAATAATCTTTTAATAAATAATTGCGTTTAATTGTGTTCAATTCAAGGGGAAAATGAATCATATTTGAATAAATAATTGCATCGTCCACCATTGAATCATTGGCATTACTTTTAGTTTCAGCCAGTACTGTAATCTAACTGCTTTAGTTTATTCACTGAGTCGAAAGTTATCAATAGTTTTTATAATTAATTCACTTGACAAGTTATCTGAGCCTTTGGACATTTAATGGATTTCTAATTTTGATCATGGGAAACTAACAATGAATTAATGTTAAATTCGTATTGAACGCTTTGGATGAATAATTTCTATTATTCCTTACACACTTTTGTATCTTTCGTTACAATTTATCTTTATAATTTTACAGACTTTCCAATAACAATTTTATTGGAGTTTAATAAGAATTGTTAAAATATCGATATGTTATTAAATACCCTGAAGACTTTTTAGACTGCCCGTGAACTCTACTCTATACTAAGTGTAGTATAGTATAGTCTGTATAAGTGTAGTATTCAGTTTGAACTGCTCATGTTGACAATAAGGTTGATAGCCAGAAGAAAAACTGATAAAATATATATTGATTACTTTAACAAGTAACTATGTAATCAAGTAATTGCAATCCCAAGTTCGATCAATCTTTACAATATTCAAATTTATTCAATTAACTCCCCAATACATTCGAACTCAAGTGATTTACACATTATTCAATGATATTATAAGAGTAATCACAGTTGTTCAGTTCTATTACTTATCTCTAAACCGTAACTCCTCAAATAGTCCTAGGACTATTTGTCCTTTATGGTCCTTTATGGATTATGGTTCAACTTTCATGTTGTGGTGAAGGTGATGTAGTATTTATTCATGTTCAGCAAAGTGATCATTTCAAGTCGTTTTTTTATGAGGACTAAAATTATTTCATATCCTACTACGTAGAATTACTAGTACCCTTTTGATTTTCTTAAAAATGAGAAATATTTGATATTGATGTACAAGTTGGTAGGTTTGTTTGTTACCTGCATAAGCTGCGGCAGCTGCAGCGGCAGCCGGATGGGGAGGGGCTGGGACAAAGCCAGTGGGCGGTGCTTGGGGAGCTCCAGGGTAAGCTGCAACAACAGTCATCATTAGAAGGTGACATTGCGATCACACTGAATGGCAACTAGACAGGCCGCCTGATTCAGTTAAAGCAGCCAAGCACTGGCACATTACAAATTCAAGAAATCATTGGCAGGCCACCGCAATGCCAAGATCTAGAGATTTTGCAGTAGGCCGCATCTAATTGCCATCAACAAAGTTAATCCGTCCAAACCGAATTGGCATTAAGATATGAAAATACTACATGACCACCACCAAAACCATAGCTAATATGAACAAACAAACAGACAAAGCATTCGAACTTTCACATTAGCCATGGATTTAGAATAACCAAACATTACCAAACCTTATATACATTCAACAACATTTAATAATATAGAATAAGAATATATGTGAACAACATATGACCAACTAAATAGGACTTAACGCAAACACGTTTGTCAAAGGAAAACAGAACGGTCCATTAATTCAAACAGATGTCTTTGAATATTCGGATCAGATCGATAACAGATTGTCACCACTAAGCTGTGGCCGTTTGCAACCAGATTCAGATCAGCAATTAATTCCCAGTCGTTTTGCAGAGTTCCACATCTACCTGCGGAGAAAAGGGAAAGAGAGAGAGAGAAAGAAAGAAAGAAAATAGAGAAGTATAAATGGATCCGGCTCAGTCAAACACGTCTAAACATATTGGGCAGAGGTTGGCCTTTTCATCGGTTTGACAGGACATATCTTTGGAAATCATATGTTTTTATTAAGATACTTGTTTATGGAATTGTCAATTTTTCGGGAATTGAAAAGAGACTGTGCCAATCGCTCAAAAGAGATGTTCCATGACTGAATGGTGAACTCTGGCTATTCTTAGAATGGAAAGTATCTGAGAGAATTAATAATCGATCAGTTATAGCAGATTCATCAATGACTTGTGCCATGTAGACTGTAACTGCCCGGGAATCTCTTCTTCTGAGCGAATTTGACAACAGAAGTCTAGTACGCGATTTGATGTAAAGTACTAACTGCCTCGGACATGCATTTGGCTTTTCTGCAGTGGTTCTAGGATACGTCATCTTACTAATCCCAAGCTGTTTCTATCAAACTACATATATACATGCATTTCAAACAAAATAATGTACAATGTTCATTCAACATTCCGTGCTTACAGTTGATCATTTTAAATTTGCCCCCCATCAGTAAATTCAAATAGAAAATATTCTGAATTTTAAAAGATCTGTATAGTTACAGATTTTTACCACATTGGATATATAAAAAGTCATGCTGAGTTCATCAGAGAAGAGAATACATAACTATTTGAAGGAACATCAAAAAATGCATCTGTTGAATTTAACTTTTAATCTATTTCCCCCCCCCCCAGCCTCATGGATATTGTTTTACAAGTATATTTTAATTAAATTTCTAGATTGTCAAATTTCACAAAAATTTCAACACATTGCCAAAAATTTATAATTTTATTTATTTTCAAGTGACTTGTTCAGTAACCAATTAAAATATGAAGAAATCACAAAAATCCCCTCCATTTTATATGCCTTGACTTTCAATATTCAAAGTTAGATTAGTTTTATTTTATATTAAAATAAAAATTAGTTAGTTTAAAATAAGATTAGTTTCATTTTTCATGGTGATATACGTAGGTCATAATGTGAAAAGAACTTACAAAATAGATGATATTTATGACAATAATAGGACTAAAAAATGTATTGAATTTAAGCTTTTAATGGTCAATTTCAAATAATTTATACGCCAATATTGTTCATTTTTCATGAGATCGTCATTCTAAATAACCATAAAATGTTATAGGCATAGAAGAAAAAAGAGTTACAACTGATGAAGAGTCTAATTGGCGACCATAATACCTTCAATCTGGTAGAAAATGATTATTACTTCCCCTAATGATAAAACTTCCATTCAAAATGTTTTATATAAGATTATTATGATATACATTCAAGAAATATGAATGAACAATGAAATAAAAATGCCCTAATATATCTTACAGTTGTCAAAAACTCTTGGATTTTGTTTTGAGTAGAATGGTCTAGATGGATACATGGATTCAACTCGAATGTCAAGAATAATTTGTAGCTCCTTCAAATTTAATTACAACAATAAATTATAAGAAATATCTAAGTATAAAAATATAACATGCAAATAGAATAAACAATTCAACATGCAAGAACTACACTATATAATATCTTGCTCAAAAACTCAACAGTAAAAAAGTATTATAATAAGCCTCTACCAACTATAATTACGAATAAGACCTACTTAGTCATTAATAGCACAGATATGTGCAGATCTTTCGAATAATAATTTGAGGGGTTGAATAGAATAGCTGCTGCTCAAAGTGGAATATAAAATATTATTATAAAGATTTGGGCTAGTGATTGAATGAAATTAATTATCTTCGCGAATATGTTGGCTACTCCACGATGGGGAGAACAACTTGAATTAATTAATATATATTATTGAAACTGTATAATTCTTTATTATTCAAATTTGTGAGCTTCAAATTAATAGAATCACAATATCGGCATGAATTTAATTTAGTATTATCACTGACAGGGAAACTGATGGAATAAAAAAACTATAATTTGCAACAAAAATATGTTTAGCAACCTACAAAACAAGAGAAATCAAGTTTGTGAGCAAGATAACTTGGATTTCTAGAAATTTACTTGCACACATCCACACTCACTCACACAATAAAAATGCAATATTTAAAATTGTACTAACACAGGCAGCTAATGCTATAACTATGAGTAAAAAGTGAATCAGTGATTATGCTAATGTTCCCATGAGGTTAATTGTACCACGAATATGGATTTTCTAGTTAGTTCAGATATTAAACACGACCTATTTGTCGAGTTTTTTAACATCTACTTCTGGTGACACCATAATATCAAATGGCATTTTGACTAGTTTTGAAGAGCATTAATAATATGGAACATAAGAGCAACGGTTCAGAGACTAAGGAAAACCCCAAATTTATTGATTAAGAAGTTGATAAAAATTATTATAGTTAAGATTTTAATCAACAATACAACCAATATGTTTAATGTGTTAACCTCTACTACGGAATGTTCTTGTAGATTTAATTTGAAAACCATATTGATGATAGAATTATTTCTATTATTAATACTCACAAGCAAGTGAATATTATTTGATAAATTTTTCAAATTATTTAAAATTAATTATTCTTAGATTTAGAAAAGGATACTGTAATGTAATACACCAATAATTTGAATTTTTATAACCAGAAATATTTGTTATTGGTGACAAAATCAAAATTTGAAATTGATTAATAAATGTTCTGATACCATAGAATCATGAAAATAAGTTCAGTATCGCAAATACTATCATACTTTAAAATACACAATATTTAATTTGATTTTCACAAACAATAAAATCACTTAAGATGGAATAAGTCTCTAACCGTCTAACCCACTGAAACTGAAGGAAAATGACAATTATTTATATTCCTAAGAATCAAAGCATAATATGTAGAAGAGCTCATGAGCGAGTATATTTTTGGTAAAAATAAAACTTTTTTGAACAAGTTCGGTCTTTAATATCTCAATTGGGAACATTGCAGGAATCCATGCAATACGTAGAGAATACTTTCATTCATTAGGAAGAATTAATTCAGGCGTAAAAATGATTATAGTAAAAGTTCAGATAAAAATAACATGTAACTAAATTTTGTAATACAGTACTACGGAATTTCGATGACTAATTCGGAAATAGAAGCCAATATATTTTGGCCAATAGCCAAAGCGTTTTCATAGATGCATTACATGTTTTATAAATTGTTTACTGTACATTTTTAGGTAGGCATTTATTATGTAGTAAGATAGAGCAATTATGAAAATAGAACTTGTAAATGGAGATAAGCATTAAACTAATAAAGATTTCATATTTCTAACATCCTTTGATTATGAAAGATTAGTAATTGGAAGTAGTATTACAAACGTTAACAGATCGGACTCATTTTGTAACAGTCCTGATAAACACAATTGCCTTGAATTTCAATTAATTTCTCTCCATTAACAGCAAATAATAAACACTCTAACAAGGCTTATCCTGTTCATTCTAGAATGAACATTCTATACTCATTGGGATTATCAAAATCAGAAATTGTTATTCTCAATTCAATAATAATTAGATGACAGAATCAAATTTTGGAAAAAACCTTTCTAGTAATAAATATAAAAGTTGAAACAGTTCCAAATATTTTGTATAGTTTGAAGCATAACTATAACTTGTACAGAAATTATATTTCTCATCCATAACATTTTCCTAATTCCATGATATTTTGAACGATTGGAGAACAACCAGTAAATCAAATTTTCAACCCACAAACAAATCAAAATTCTTATCGTTGTCTAGTATTCAACATAAGTAAGAATGAAAGTATTCTCTAACTGTAAAAAGGGCATTAGAAGTACTCTAGGGACACTAACACGTCATGCGCAGTGCAACTGCAATAGCTACAATTAATCAATATCTTAAAATCTAACAGCAAAAGCTTTTTCTATGAGGTGAGAAAAAAGTGAATGTAACGACACTATGATGCATCGATCCTAATTATTTGTGCATCAAATACTATCAACTCATGCAGTTATTGAAAGATCCAAGACGAGATATTCAAATACCACCAACTAATACTGAAATCAATCCCTTCTAGAAAAACATCATGTAGCAAATCATGTTCTTCCTTTCAGCTGTCTGATGAAATTCCATTTGTGAAACTGATATTTGTGATTTTTTTTCAAGAACGAATTAACCATCATTCAAAGAAATCGATTACATATTGATGTGGAGTTTGGAATAGAGACGTTGAAAGGAGGAACACCATCTGTACAATATATTTAGACGAGTTTCATATTGAGCCTTACAACTCTAGTCATAATCGGACAGGAGTTAGTGATCGTGCCAAGTGTTGTTGACACTCAAACCGTGGTGAACAAAAAACAACCATCAGAAACCAGTAGTGAATTCTACAGCAACTAAATTTCAATTTATGTAAATATTATGTATAGTTAATGAATACAGAATATGTTAAGCATAAAACAGTGAACAAATTTGTTTATATTTTTAATTTTGATTTTTAAATACTCAGATTATTTGCAATAATAAATATCTAGTAATGCTGTGCCCTTAACCATCACATAAACAATGCCATGTAATAGGTAATGCATCCAATGCAATTTCATCACAAAAATGTTCTGATTTGCCGTTTTTTACTTCAAGTTTTAAAATTAACATATTCTGGCATATATGTTATATCATGCATATTGTTTGTAAATGCCTCATTAAAGAGAAACCAAATTACACTTTTATGTCAGCTTTTGCAATGAATGTAAACTTTCATTTGCTGTGGATTTTCTCACGATAACTTTTTTATTGTGGTTTCAATGAAACGGTTTGGTGACACAATTATAATCATTTGTGAGTAATAACATAAGTATTTGTAAGGTTCATTTACTTAATGTGTTGAAAAATCATGAAAAATATACTTTTCTATCAAATAAGATAATATAAGCTGATGTTATTGTAATTTGATTTCTCATCCATTTAAAATTTAGAGAAAAGTCAAAATATTTATAACTTTACGATAATTATGATTTTTAAGTGCGAAATTGCAGACTGCAAGATTAGACTTTTACTCACTTCTCAAATTTTACTATTAAACCTGAAATACAAACAGTAGAAAATAAGAATAACAATTTAAAAATTGTAAGAATATTATGATGACTATCTTCAGTAATAGTTTGATATTATGTAGGGGAAAATATTCCCAATGTTTATTTGCTTTCTATGGAGATAGTTTGTGTTTGTGCGAGACTTTTTTGTAGTATGCAACAAACTAATCTCACACAAAGCGTATATATGGCAATTACAAACAATTTCGAATATATATTTATTAGCAACAATTGAGCACTACGAAATTACATAAAAAATCATAGCTACACTAAATCATGACTAATGAAATTAAAATTAGAGATAGAGCACTTTTAAAAGTCAAGCAAAATCAGCCAAGTAGATAGAAAAACACTTAGGAAAAACAGAAGGTGAGTGAAATAAGTATGTAATTGAAAATTCAATTATAATACGTTTGAGGATAATCGGGTAGTGAAAAGTACGACGATAAAACAGGCGAACAAGTTATCCCCCAAGGTCATCTCATATCCAACAGGAAAGCTGCAATAAACAACAGACGTTTACCCCTATGGTACGCAACAAACGCATTTATTATGTTGAAGTTGCTGTGTCAGTGTGGAGGATACGCCACTCCATTGCATTGCTCCAGCCGAGCCTTCTGAAATGTGAAAAAACAATGCAGACAAACACATCACATCCAAATCATAGAAAGCTTCACCCGTCAAGTCTATAGAAATCAACAAAAACCTCGCAATGTTGCCAACTGTATTTATGCTCAGCTCAGCGAATACAACACCCAAAATGATATGTGAAGTTCTCACTTGATGGGTTTCGACTTTAAAAGAGTCTGAATTCAAGATGAGTGCTCTACACACACTACTTGAAGGAATCACTTGATCTGTCATCTATTTTCAAGTAATCATCGACCAACATCTGAAATACATAACCTACATTCTAGCCGAGTGTCTCAAATCGTTTTTATGGTCTATGTTACATAAAACCATAGTGATCAACAGATCATAGTTTAAGGTCTGTATGCATCTTCTCTTAGTAAAATTCTATTACCAGATGTGAAATAGTGTTGCCACTATCAGAACACAGTAATTGGCCAGTTTGATTACTGAATCTTGCACCGACTTTAAACAACTTTCACAGAAATGGTAACACAATTATAATTTCTATATCAAAGTTGCAAGCGTTAAGAATTCAACAAAGAAATGGGACACATCAGAGATGAAAATTTTAGGACACAAACTTAAAAAAATTATATTTAAAATATTTCAATGCATTTGAATTTTTAATATTTTTCTGCAAGCAAAATTTTTCATAGCAACAGAATATTACAATTCTTATAAGAAACCGTTCCAAAAATTCACGGTTTCAATTGGACAAACATCCTTCCTCCTAGACTAACGCGATTAAAGGCGGGTTCCCACATATCAGTATCAGTGAACGAGTCCGATAAAGTGAGAATATAACACCTACCTATTTGACCGTAAGGGGAATATTATTCTCACTGTACCTGACACGTTCATTGGTACTAATATGTGAAAATCCAACTTAAATATTCTATTGTTCTTGTAATTTTCATCATGATAATCTGATCTTTCGAGCAGCAACATATAGAACACAATGAACAGAAAGGTTCAAACAAAAATATTAATTTCGGCCCAAGAAAAATCAAAATGAAAAGTAACGAACCTACAAGATACCATTGTTACATTCTTCACTATTAGGTTTGGTCCCCTCAAAGAATCATACATAAGATCTAAATTGATAATAAACTTAAAAACATAACCTTATCACCACATCACCGAGGCCTCTGTTCAGTGCACTCCATTTGCTCATCAGAAAATAAAGAGAACTATTCTTAATTGATCCAGTCAAGGAAAGGTTATAGAGGGAAAAGTTGGGAAGACAATTATTGACCCCACAGTTCTGTTTAGGGTGGTAAGAACGTAAACATATCAAAAGTCCCCACACCTAGCCACTGTGCTAAGGGGATGGGGTTGGTTTGAAGGTACCATTTTTTGGTTTCACGCATAAAACTAAAAAACTATGCATCCTAAAGACTTGACTGTCATATAACAAATTAAAGCACACATAATTTCCTACAATATTCATCCCAAAACTTTTCTTATATCTCCTCTAGTTTTCGAGATATCCGCTCTTGAAGGAGTGACATTTTTGAAAAAAACACGTTTGCCACCATTTTTTTTTTTCTATTTTTGCTCTTAAAACTTTTTAAAAATCGATGGAAAAATCCATACTGATTATAAGCTTATAGAACATTAAATACTCTTTAATCTGATGTATAATTTCACACTTTTACGAATTTCCCTACTCCTTTTGCAGCAGCTTTAGTGTTGAGTGTGAAATCTCCATTCTTGCAACAATAGACCAATTGACAAAGGAATTTGAAGGGAATGTTTTAAACAAAATTTTTGACTTTGCAGCATGGTTGAGACTAGTTAGGAGGAGAACATATCAAAAGTCCCCATTCCTAACTCATGTGCTAAGGGGATAAGGGTGATTTAAAAGTTGCATTTTGCAGCGTTTTACTTCCACGCTCATATTTCGAGAACAATGCGTTCAACCGACATAACTAACTACTCAAAAATTAAGCTTGATAAATTTTCTGCAAATTCAAAAATTTTGTTTAAAACATTCCCTCCAAATTCCTTTGTCAATTAGTCTATTGTTGCAAAAATGGAGATTTCACACTCAACACTAAAGCTGCTGCAAAAGGAGTAGGGAATACATCAGATTGAAGAGAATTTAATGCTCCATAAGCTTATAATCAGCATGGATTTTTTCCATCGATTTTTAAAAAGTTATAAGAGCAAAACTAGAAAAAAATTGGTGGCAAACGTGTTTTTTTCAAAAATGTCACTCCTTCATGAGCGGATATCTCGAAAACTAGAGGAGATATAAGAAAAGTTTTGGGATGAATATTGTAGGAAATTATGTGAGCTTTAATTTGTTATATGACAGTCAAGTCTTTAGGATGCATAGTTTTTTAGTTTTATGCGTGAAACCAAAAAATGGTACCTTCAAACCACCCCCATCCCCTTAGCACAGTGGGTAGGGGTGGGGACTTTTGATATGTTTACGTCCTTACCACCCTGAACAGAACTGTGAGGTCAAAAATTGTCTTCCCTACTTTTCCCTCTATACCCTTTTTTGAGCATTCATTGCCTGGACTAAATATATTTGACTGGCTATGCGTTTTTCATCAAGAAAAATCGATCGCCATTGAACTGATTTTTTTTCTATGGAAATAGAACTGAATTGAAGTGAATTTGAAAATCATAACTTATTGTTAGTGGAGCGTATATACATGGAATATTAGATATAAACACTTTGCGTTTGATAAAAATTATCGGTAATCTAACAACTTATATTGGGAATAACATAGATTGGGTTTGTAATAAAAAACTGCTTAGTACAATACGAGTTGGCACCATTGCATTACATCGTTGGTTTAACAATCAATATTTATATGATAAGATCTTATGTGTTTAAACAGCTTTCAATAACAGAAATAGATTATAAATAACTTATACATTGTAATGGTTATAAGAGGACACTAATCTTACACGAGTAAAAAATTCAAACATCCTACATATTAGAACATAATAATTATAACTTGAAGGAAGAAATAACAATAGATACATAGCTTATAATGGAATTAATTCATGCTTTTGATTTTAATGGAATATCTTAGATTAAAAAGAAAGGATTATAAAACGGCCAATAAGATAAAAACCTTTTCAATAATAAACAATTCAGCCCAGAGTCTAGGTAAGATATTGATAAGATGATTATATGATACTGTACCCATAAATAGCACGCATCCTTTGAAGTGGAATAATAGAAAAATATGACAACTATAGACGTATGAAGAAATGTGAGAGATAATTCATAAATAATATAATAACATTTATCCTTTTTAGAAATAAAAAATTAATCAATAAACTTGGGGAGTGAGGAAAAATCATAGCATAATAAAGTGTTCACATATCAGATCAAGCGATGAGTTTATTTTCCTTCTATATGACGTGTGACTCAATATAGATAATAGGTCTAATGATAAATTTCACAATAATTTTTCAACTCTTTAGAACCAGGTGAATCTCAGATAGAGTATTTTGAAATGTAATACCATCTATTTTCGAATAAAATAGAACATAGTAATTACAAATACATATTATAATATAAGCTTAGTACAGAAAACTGAGCTTTTATTTAGAAATGAAACACTTAAAAAGTATGTTTAGACATACACAATCAATGCAATTTGAAAAAAAAACATAAAATGACAGTTTAAATACAAGTAATAATATTGGGAAGCTGTGGGAAGCATTGGGAATCTTAATACCAAATTAAAAGAAGGTATTGGAAGGTACCAACATCGCTACTATGGATATCAAGTTACAATCATAGATTGATCTATAAATATAATCTATGAAAGAAGAAACATCTCTACAAGCCAATCACACTTCCTATCTATATAACTTATGGAAATGGAGATGTGGGAGAGATTTTGGGATTTAATATGAAGAAATCTGACAGCAATCTGACATTTTTTATGTTTCTTCAATGCTGAAATCAAAATAAAATCAATTGATACAACCTTGTATTGAATTTTTTGAGACCATCAAAAGAAGTATTGACATTTTTCCTTTAATATAGCTTGGAGAAATATAACCATAAAAGAAGTTTGGGATGCAAAGGCTATTAGGAGTTTAGGAGATTATTGATCAACATTTAGGTTCACAATTATTTTGTGCCACTGAATATTAAACTGATTTGCAACATTTATTCGTTGTTATCGATCAATGATTGCAAAGTTGGGCTGTACCTGTATTCCAATTCATTGAAAAGCAGCGGCAGCCAATCCTTGGAAATTCAATACTCGATAACAACGAACAAATATTGTAAAACAGTTCACTATGCAGTGACACAGAGTAAACGTAAACCTAAATCCATAATCTCCTAACCTAACCTAGTAATTGTCTTTGCACACCACAAGTCTATTACTGCGATATTTCTCTGAGTTATATTAAAGGAAAAATGTCAATAATTATTCCCATTCAAAAAATCACACAAGGTTGTATCAGTTGAGTTGGTATTAGTTGGTTTCTTCATGTCAAATCACAAAGCCTCTTCCACATCTCCATTTCCAATGTGTAGAGTGTCCTATTTTCATTGTGTGAAAACTCCCATAAGAACAAATGGTATACATTCCAATAACCAGCTGAGCTGAAATTCATTGGAAAGCAGGGTTTTGTTCGTAATTTCCGTCTTCACTTATATTTTTAATGCAAATAATTATCAGCGAAAATTTATTTCTCTCGGGCCAATGCCGTGTTTCGGATGGACACGTTAATTGTCGCTCCCGGCTGCCTAAAAACAGTCGTTACTGGTACCGCAGGTCATGTCAGCCAAATCACACGATATTATCATTATTCATCACAAAAAATGACCTAGATTGGTCAATGATAAATTTATTTTGAAAAAAAATATTCATTGGCTGCTCATATCAACTGCATCGGCTCTTAGAAATTAATTTCATCAATCAATAAATTATGCCAATGATTTGAGTAATCTCTAAACATAAAAAATATCAATGTATCATCGAACAGTACATGCATTTGTTAAAACAAATTACTCATAGGGGACAGGTTAGTGCCTATTCACAAAATTCATAATCAATAAGCACTTTTCCGTAGACAATTTTACGAAGAAAAAAAATGAATGAAATGAAAATTAATTGAGAACTTGAATGCGAGATGAAGATTCATTCAATCAATATATTTAAGATCGAGCGCAATTGAAAAACAGTCAATAATACACTTTTGTAAAGGAATTGTCGATTGTAATTATTCCGTAGTCAAGGGAAGTCTTGGAATAAACTTAGAATAGATCAGAGAAAATTTGGGAGTTTAACTAATATGTAACCGAATCACAGTGAAAAATATTATATTTATTAAATTCATGGCAAAAAATACGTAATAGTTTCACAGTATCAGTAATATTTTATGAAATTTCAACTTCTTATATGGGCGTAGAATTTGCCCAATGCTATGGTATTACGATATTGATTTTAAGATTTTCATTCAACTAGAGGAGAGAATATAGGTAAAAATAGATGGATACATACCTTTCTTTTCGGACATTACGATGGAGATTTAATAACAAACCGGGAAGATAAAAATAGTGAGATTTATATACTATAATTCACTTATAAAATGTATTATTAATGGAGGAACAGAGCAGTTTTCTAATGGGCTGAAGACTGTCTGTGAGGATGCTCAATTGTCAGTGTAGCCAACTGACAGGAATGAAATATACCTCATCATCAAATATATAAAACACTTCCAATAGTGTTGAAGATTTCCAAGTTAGAACATTGGTATATCCATTCTTAAGAGTAATTTATCTATTAATATATCGTATTAGAATCAGTTTTTGGCAGTAAATTTTCTTATAATATTTGTCCAGCCCTGGCGGAATCATGCTTCTGTTTCCTTTTAATCAATACCATGCCCTACCTGTTCTGTGCTAAACTAATCACATAACGCCAACAAAAAAACTATAAAAAATACTCAATGATGAATATTATAGAGCTGGTTAATAGATGATCCCCTAATAATATTCAAGACATCATAAATCTCAAGAATTGATTTTTTTCATTTAACAAATTTAATAAACTACATTATTATTATTTTCTAAGATTGAAATGTATACAATATTTTAAATGTATTCCTAAATTCTACAATCACCATTGAATAAATAAGAATTAATAGCCAATAAAATTGTTATAGAATCACAGAAAAGTTTCATTATGCGTTTTTGCATCAATTCCTCGGCAGAGAATTGGAGCACTTGAAAAATGTGTCAACACAGCAAGTTATTATCTTGATGGGGATGGAATTTATTGATTATGTTGTGGGGTTGTGGCACGGGTCAAAGGAGGGACTGTAATGGATTTTCTCTCCTTCCGTGATAGGAGAAAGAAGATGATTTCCCTGAAATATCTGCTCACACATTTAGTGAATAAGTCGATGTTAGATGATGCTTGGGTATATATATATATTTTTGACAAAATGATCTGCCTCTTATCTAGAGATGATTTATCATCCATGTGATGGACCATTCACATGGAATTAAAATAATGTGACAATAATTTATATTCTGTTCGTATTGAAAATAATGATTGAAGAATTTATAAGATAATTATTTATCATTTGCAACACGGTACCGTACTTAAATTGTCATATAATTTCAATTCAATAATACCTATAAAAATTTCCGGTTAGGCTATAGCCTATATTAATGTTATCTATAAATCCCTCGATTTTTCACTGATTAAATCCCCTGATTTTCCAAGTAAAAATAGGAAGTCAACTCTTCCTTTTCAAAGAGCTTAAAATAATACTTTATTTATAATTACTAATTATAATTTGAAGTAGAATACATGTTTGAAGTGGTACTTCAAACATGACTGTATTTTACCAGCAATTTCTATACGGCTGCGAAACGTGGACTCGCAATGAAAAAATAATCAAGAAACTCAGAACAAGTGTGAGATCGATGGAAAGGATGATGATAGGAGTGAAAAGAATAGATAGGAAAACCAAAATATGGATCAGAAATTAAACAAGAATTGAAGATGTAGGTAGAATGATTATCGAGAGAAAATGGAATTGGGCAGACCATATCGCAAGAACAATGGATGGAAGATGAACCAAAAGAGTAGCAAGAGTAAGGAAGGAATGGGAGAGAATGAAAAACCTATTCAAACAAGTTTGGCTCTACAAGGATTGAAATGAAGAAGATGAAAGAAAACTTTACAAAACGCACTCCTACAACACTTTATTCTTCCATGGAGCATCTGCTGATTATTGCCTTTTGAATTGTATATAGATTTTAATTTTAAAATTTTTGTAATTGTTTAAGGAAGCAATAAAAGGGTTATTTACTTATTTTTATTTATAATTATAATTTATTACACTAAGTTATATAAATTAGATTTTCTTCACAATCAAGTTAACTCTTGGATAAAAATAATTTTTATTATGCAACTTACCTGATTTAAATAATAAAATGTAATTGCCAAATGTTTGAGATGAAGAATTCTCCAAGAACATCCATAGATTAAAAAAGAAGTTACCGGTAATAAGTAAAATATGTATACAAAACTTAACAACTTTAATACTTCATCACACCTACAGACACCAGACAGAAGAAATATCTTCAATGTAGTTATGAGAGCATTCACATCGGCACGAAACGGCCATGAATTACATTGAGGAATACACAGTGCTGTGACTTGGTCTGGGTTGTTGAAAAAAATTGATAAGTGAAGGTCTCTAATGCAATCAGTAGAAAACTATTTCGAATACTATAGTCTTCATACAAATCTATTAACATGTTCTCTGCATCTCTCCAATGAAATTCAATGTTTTCAGTAAGGGTAATGTCTCATCAAGCTGTATACGAACGGTCATAATGAACGCTCCGACCGATAGGGAAGGCTTTTGCATTAGAGTAGGTGATATAATTTCACACTAGACGCATCTGGAAATTTTTATTTGTATAAGCGCAGTGTATCTTTTTACTCCAATTGAGTCGTGTCCGATCTGGTGTGAGTGACATCACTCTAAATATTACTCTTCGTTCCTAGTAATATCCAACTCGTAGAGTAGAATATATACAATCGTTTCATTGGCAAGGCGAGATGCTTTTCTCGAGCATCCCGTATTTCGGATAGACACGATAAGCGTCGGTCACGGCTGCCTTAAAACATCGTTGTCATGTCAGAGGCCTGAAAACTCTGACAGTACTGAGTCAGCCAGGTCACAGCGTTTTTTTTACCATCGTTCTATAGTTTATTTTGAAATTAGACTAGCTCCAGCCTCGGATACTTTGAAAGAGTTCAAGTCTAAAAATCATTATACCTTTTTCAACTACAAACTTGATGGAAGTCTACATGAATTTGAATGAATTCAAAAATATTGTCAATTTCACTATATCCCAGTAGGCCAAACCGCCTCAAGGCAGGAAAGTGTTTTCATATTCAATTCAGTTGTTCATGTTTCCTGAAGTCAATACTGGAAGTGAATCCAGTGTATGATTAAAATTGAGAAATCTACAAATTTATTCTATGTTTCCTAAGAAGCTGAAAACTAATTTTAATTCAAGGGAATGCATTTTGAAACTCCAAGATATACTCTGATAGGAAAATGACATTATGAAAGCATTTGGAAAAATACACCAATAAAAGTAGTTTAGATTCAGAAATCTTTATTTCATCAATGTAGTTATCTGAAATACGTACATACATACAGAATTTGAACATAATAGATATAAGCTATATAGTAAATTAAGATTTTTTTACGCATATTAGATGTTTAAAACATCATCATCATCATAAAGTCGTCAACAGCGGTAATATCTTGTCTGCAATAGTAGCACACTGTAATGTAATCGTGAGAAGAGTCAAATGTAATCTTTGATATAAATTGAACTAAGGTTTAACGGTTCATATGAATATAAACTAAGGTTCATATTTTGAAAAAAGCTTGACATTTGAAAGAAAACCGCAAGAGCAAAAAGTGACAAACTTTTCTATACAATACTCTGTGATGGGCCACATATATTCTTCTAATATTATAATGGATGTTTTTTGGCGAATGAAAAATGCTTAAAATAGTATGTAATATATAAATATTTAACGTACGCGGGTGATGTTTGGTGTGTGTATATGTGTGTAAATGACAATAATTCCATAATTTGATTGTAATCTTATCAGGTGAAATTAGAATGTAACATGATCTCATTGCCTTTCAAGATTATTGTGTAATACTTTACATGTTTAATGGAAATGGATGAATCTTAACACACACACACAAAATCATTATCACAAATTACAAAAATGTCATGATGATGAAAACAGATTGTTTTGCAAATTAGTTCATGATGTAGTAAACGTAAACAGCATTAACACTAGATTATTATTCTGTTAATGATTATGGTTAAAAATAATACAAAATGAAGTCTTGCAATAGAAGTGGTAAAGCCAGATGGGCTGTATAGGACACACAAAAATACAATACTATTCAACTTCATCTACCGCATGTTCACGCTCTCACAGATATACAGCACGCTCGCACACATACACAGACACTTATGCAAAGTGGAGTGAGCCTGAAGTTGAGGTAGGGACAAATTCAAATAAAAAAAGCAGAAAAATGGCTGAATATAGTCTGCTTAAAGCTAAATAAGAAAAAGATTTAGCTATTGGATATACATAGTCTACTCCTCTAATCCAAGTAACTAAAGATTGAAACGAATCACACTTTACAAATGTAATAACACTTTACACATACGCTTTCTTAATCAATTTAAGTCTTGTTCAGACTAACACTGACGACTTTAATCTGTAACTAAGTACACAGGGTCAAATTTAACAAATAACCCATAATATTGCTTGGCCTTATAAGCACAGTGCACGCATGTTAAAAATCACTATAACGACAATCAGCAGATTTGGAAAAAACATAGGCCTACACATCCAACTATACTTTAGTTACAAATGTTCGAATCTTTTTCTAAACAATAATAACATCAATTGTGCTGTAATTGTGGTATTTGTCCGAAACAGCCAGAAAATAAACGATTTAAATTTTTCACCACGAGCAGAACCGGCTTCATACTAGAGGAGAAGTTAGTGGCAGGGGGGAATGTGTCAGCCTTAATCGACTCTGAATACTGAAGTGCAATAACAAGGACACAAATTCACATCACTTATGAAATAATAAAACAAACGAATAAAAAAAAAATAGAACGGAACATATTGAAGAGGACAAATGCGATCGGTCACTTCCCCTGCCTACTTACAAATGTCGAAAAGCACCGATCACTCGGTGGAGCCGACAAGTACAACATAACAGTTTATACAATTTTGACAATAATTTGCAAACACTGCATCACAGTTACGACACGTCTTGATCTTCCACATCCTGCAATTGCTCCTTCTGTTCAGCTTCTCCTACAAACAATAGAAAATAAATAAGTTGAACATAATTTTCACAATTGCATCACAACAAACAAAACAAGACTTTATGATAAGGCAGAATCCCTCACTACATTTTCACGTTAATTCGGTACGGTACTTTTATTAAACGCACTGATCTGAAGAGGTCACTCGATCGATATAATACGGTCACCTCGACATTAAACATTCATTTAAAAATCACTAATGACATAGTAAAAATACAAACGATACATCCTTGTGTAGATACATCCTAACAACAATTATCTTGATAAAAAATAACATTACAGCAAATTCTGATCGCAAATAACACATTTCAATGGGAAATACGACACTCTTAAGTTTTGTGTTTGCCATTCATGATGTGCTTAGCATATTAAGATGACTTTGATGCATTATGCATAAATAAATCAAGTTTTATTCTTTCAAATTCATCTTTCTCTGTAATACTCTATCAGAAAAATCATTCAATTATGAAAGGAAGGTGATTCATTCGTTTCAATTTATTGGCATCAATAATAACGTTCAATTATTATTGAAACACTGAGTCAACACAATGGTATAAAAGCTAACCTAACGTAAAACATTATTCTCAAATATCTTTTGACATGCAAAACTGGAAGGTAGTGCACCTAATGTCTGAAGGACTCTAATTCTGTACACATTAAGCACATTTCATTCAATATGATGTCAGGTATTTTCATTATATGTAACCTCAGCAGAAAATTCAACATTTCAAGCAAAAATATAGATTGTACAGCACAAAACAGTATCTCTAGTGATAGAAGCAGAAGAAGATTTCACGAGTCTTAATTTAACTTGACTATAATACTTTGGTTCAAGTCACACATCAGGACATAGAAATCAATTGCACTTCACGAATCACTTGTAAAAATAAAGATTAACTTGCATAATGTACATTTCTTGACAATTGGTTTGTATCGTGCAACATAAAATCTTTTGAACACTCAAGCACAATTTAATGAAATACCATAATTCTAAACAGTACGATTTCAGTGAAAAGTTCCCTATATAAAATAAAAGAATTGTATCACAATCTGAATAAAATAATAAAAAAAAATTCATTGATAATATGGATGATATTTTTTATTTTCATCAAGTAGAGTGGCTTAGATGACCAAAACCATCAATTGTTAACTTGAAGCTAATAAATACCCTGAATGACTTCAAATATTCTAATAGAATTTAAACCTAGAAATGCTAGAGACAACTAAGTTTTATTCAATAATAAATCTGATGATAAAATTCGAAGTTTTCAGAAAATAATGTCATGAATTATTTTTTAAAAATGAAATGGCAAACAAAACTAAGGTAGTAGGTAACAAATAACCAGACGGTCAGCAGTTTCATGCAAAACTTCGAGACCACATAAACATTAAGACACTCATATACAAAAGAAACTTTGAAATCATAATATGATTTGATAAAAAATAAATCCAGTTTCAAAAAGACAAGCATGCGACTGGATACCACACAGGGGGAGACTTTCGTTGCTAACTCACCTTCGGCTTCTCCTGTTAAATAATGCAACGAAAGAAAAATCATTGTAATTACAGAACTATTGTAACTAATTTATCACATATCCAAACAAATCACTGACTTAAAAAAGGAGCAATCATCTCAAAAACAAATAGAACAGATTCCCTCAAAGTTTATTAGTGTGTGAATAAGTTCATGGACAGTTAGATGTCAAGATGTATCCCCAGAGACTAAAAATGCCTAAACTTGAATTATATAGTTTTATTATCATGTAAATTAAATCATCTACAATGATCGGGAGAGAACTATAGGCTGAGCCCAAAGTGACCCCTCCTGAATTTATGATGAGAGCCTTCCAAGAACTTGGGTTACATTTCCACTTCCATTAATATGATGATTATAATAGTTATAATCAAATGAGGCCGGATACATAGGTCTACGCAAAACTTTTTTTTGGATTAAATAAGCTTTCACTATCTACAATATTGTACAAAAGGTTACCTGAATGTTTCACATTTTTGGGAAGTTAGTAAGGTTACATTACTGTAATCAATAATTCGTAGTTGTAGTAGTTTTTTCTTCATTGCAAATATTTGTTCCAAGATCCATGTACAATATCACTTTACAATTTTGATAAATTGTTCATTTCCCCTCTTTCAGAATTCACAGTGAATGTTTTCTGAAGAAAACAATCCTCTATACATAAGAAACAATGAAGGCTAATAATCAGTTTCTTGTGCTTTTTTTAGGATGGAGAAACCTCTTTCAACAGCTTATTCGATCAATTATTGATTTACTGAAGTATCTTTTCAAGTGAAATGTTAAATGTGTTAATCAACTTAGTTTTTTAGACTTGATTAAACCATTTAATTGTCAAAGCGAATATGCCTATTAAATAGTGTGCATTTAAATTTTATTCTATCGTATTAGGGAAGTATGTAATAACTTTTATCAATTTTTCATATAATATTATGATAATAGTACGAAAAGGACACGTCGAATTGTAGAAGAGATATCCTAATGCATAACACACATGTGAAAGAACGAACAATACCATTCAACATGTGGTGTAGATTAAAAGTATCTTAAAAAAGGAAATAATGTGACACATTATTCTGAATAATCATGATTAAAGTAGTTGAAAAAATATATGTTACGTTATAGAAGTCTCCTAATACAAACATATTATTTTGTTTCTGTGTCCCAGAAACATGTGTAGGGATAAACTGCGGTTCATGCACTAATTGCATAGAGGATGGTTATCATTATAAGTTATCTGAATGTTACTATTATGTGGTTATTATAAGATAACATCTGATTTATCCACTAATTACATATTCATGTATGAATTATAATGGAGTCAGTTTGAAAAGAATGTCACACCACATCCACCTTCTCATTGAATTACCAATAAAGCATAGTAAGAAACCATTAACTAACCGTCGCCTTGCATGTCTGATGTCCAAAGGGTCAAGTTGTCTCTGAGAAGCTGCATGATCAATGTGGAATCCTTGTAGCTCTCCTCAGACAATGTGTCCAATTCAGCGATTGCATCATCGAACGCAGCCTTCGCCAGACGACATGCTCGATCCGGTGAATTCAGGATTTCGTAGTAGAAAACCGAGAAGTTCAGAGCCAGTCCCAATCTGAAAGAAAAAACCTTCGGTGTCATCATCAAACCATAGGACTTCCAATTACATTCGGGAAATTGAAATGTTTAGGGGCTAGGACTAATTATCATTGAACAAAAATCCCAATTCAATGCTGAAATCACCTTGAAGACTTCTGCTACTGTGAATATTGACAACAGGGTAAACAGCTAGAGATGGAAATTCGATGAGCGCTACTATACAAAACTTATTTGTAGCCCGGGAACAAATAATGTTTGTATAGTAGCGCTCATCGAATTTCCATCTAGTTGTTTACCCTGTTGTCAATATTTGCAGTAGCAGAAGTCTTCAAGGTGATTTACATTTACAGGATTCAATTGAGATTTTCGTTCAATAATAATTATTCATCAAGTTAATTAGCATTTGAACAAATGCAACTTCCAATTTATTTTCATCGGTAGTTAGGATTATCATTGTTTTCTCTTTCCCATATTTGTAAATTTAGTGAATTATCTGTATTATGTGAGTTTATCCATCAAGTACAAACTGCAATGTCAACACTTTCAAGTGGTTTCAATGACTGGAATTACAAACACTTGTGATTTCCACTTGACATTATGATTCCACATTGATACAACAAGGAGAAATCGCTAAAGTAAACCAAATAATTGGTGCGATTCAAGCATCCATCAAAACTTTAAATTAAATAAAAATCTAGTCTACAATTTGTACCAGATCTTTTCTTCATTTTCCAAGACATGAGAGTGACTTCAACAATAAAACAGAACAGATGACCCAACCTGAAAAATATACCAATATTGATGTCATTGACCTCTAGGTTCGAAGGTGGAAAACTAGTAAAAGTTTTAATAAAATACTGATTGAGTATTATATTGCAGCCAGCTAAATCGTGATTCTCCAAGACTTGGGAGAATTGTTCAGCAATAAAATAGAACCAAATGACCTAAAAGATAAACAAATGTTCCAAAAAGCTATAAGCTAATGGTACAGATCATTCAACAATCCCTGAAATATTTATTTGCGTTACAAAGGTCGGTCATATTGAGTTAGATGAACAAAGTCCATAATGAATCTGAATACTGTAACATATATTTATAAGAAAAATGACATTGCAAAAGTACAGATATTCATAATTAACCGAAGCGAAGCTGAGGTCTTACTTTCGACTCGATCGGCTTTTGTCTGTTTGTTTGTACCGCAGTTACAGTAGCAGTTATTGTCCGATTTGGATGAAATTTGGTATGCAAGTTCTTTGAAACAAGGCGCAGAAACGTATGTGTAACGATTTTTGATAAGACCTCTGGTTTTTTTTTGTAATTTAAAAAAGCCGTAGACTAACCTCTATCCAAAAAGGATGTGTCTTTGAAGATACAATTTATGTCCATACTTTTCGCATCTATTGTTACGAGCACATGGTGGCCGAGTTGGTTAAACCGTGGCTTTTCACACTGTGGGACCCAGGTTCAATTCTCGTTCTACCAAATTTGTTTTGCAGATGATACTAATTGTTTCATCTTATTCTAATAATATATCATTATAAACTAAATTATTATTATTAAATTGATTTATATCAAATTAATTAGATAAATTATTTTCAAAAAATCTTTATTGTATTGGAGTCCAATACTGCAGTTGTAGAAAAAAATTTGTATGTAAAGGTATAAAGGTTCATTTGATTTTCTTTTTGTGTAGTTGATATTGTGGTAATTATTCATATTGAATGAAAAAGACTAAGAAATTGTCAAAAAACCACATATTTATTGATACTTAGAAAGACCGGTTTCGGTGATCACACCATTGTCAATCTCTGATAAACTCTGATAAAGACCGAAACCGGTCTTTCTAAGTATCAATGAATGTGTGGTATTTTGACAATTTCTTAGTCTTTTTCATTTAAAAGGTAAAATTTGTATGTATTTGATATAAAGGTACCTCCTTGATAAGTCCAGTATCCCTTCAAACAGTGTCTCTAGCTTAAAATCAATGGAGAAAGTGAGTCTCAGTGTCTCAATGGAGAAAATCAATGGAGACAGTGTGGCTCAGTGTCTAAATGGAGAAAATAATAGATGACATGGCTAAATCTTCACAATATTCTGTACTTATTGTACTAGCCCTTCTCATTGGATTGAAAGTTGTATTCATGAGCGAGGTCTACTGTTCGCAGAACTACTAGTAATCAATAGGTACTTGAATTGTTGAATGTTCTCATTCGTGGTATAAAAATGAATTGTACTTGTCACTTTGAGAAGTTGAATGTAGTCATGACCAGGGATTTATAGAAGCAATGAAATTCGCAAGGTGATATTATTTCACTCCTAGCAACTAAAAAATCGATGACAAGTGCTCCCAGTTGGATCTTTTTGTACATTTCCTCCCCCCCCCCTAAACAAGGGTAAACACAGCTAAAATTCAAGTATTCCGACATTAAAAACGAAGAAACAAAGAAGAAAATTATAATTGAAGAAAGAAAAGTACCTGATAGGGTGAGTGGGTGGAAGTTCTGTCATAGCAATGTCACTTGCCGCCTTGTATGCTACGAGTGAATTCTCCGCCGCTTCTTTCCTGTCAGTTCCAGTGGCAAATTCTGCCAGGTATCTGTGGTAATCTCCTTTCCTATTAGACAAATTCATTGAAGACAATATTATTTTTTAAAAAATGGCATAATTCACTCATTTATATGTTGAATGCATTATTATTTTCATCTTGAATCTTCCAAAACAGAAATCTGAACCAAATAAATGATTGTGAGTGAAGCTTTTCCTCCTCAATTTTACAGATACCCTGAGGTTTTAAGCATTCGAAAACATCCAAGATAAAACAGATCTCTACATAAGTTGAGAATTGCAATTGATTTATGTTTTAATTGGTTACATACAGTGGAATATTTCGCTGCTAATCATCCTATTCAGAGTGAGGAATTTACAATTGAGACAGTAAATATTCATCTCATATAGTTTTACTGATTTTAAACGAAATAATTTTTTTATTGTATCTGTTTTTCTATGTTATTTTTGTGTAAAATTGGTGTTGTACCGTTGGAAGTTGAATAAATAAATCAATAGTGCTCTTCATTATTCTTCTGATGACAGAATACGAACAATTACATTGGCAAGCTTGCCAATCATAAGCTTATGATTGGGGAATTTCATAACCGAAAATGTTCTACATCTAAATCTCCTAATTAGTGTTCACAATTTCAACAAATGAATGGAAATTTATACAATTATATTATTAATCTGAAATGCTATGATTGAATCTCAATTTTTAAGACGATTGTTTCAAGATCAATTAATTAACAAAGAAACAAAAATGCTTAAGGAATACAATATCTTCCAAAGTGGAGCAAATTATTTGATAATTCAAGAAATATTTTAAATATGCTAGAACAAAAAGTGTGAATTACGTGCAAATTATTCTCTTTCAACCATCTCTCAATCAGATGCAGTGTGATTTCTAACCTAAAGATTGAAGATACATGGGAATATAGTATTAGATAGATCCTCACATTTTGTAGTAGAAAACTTTGGATTCGCCGGTAGAAGCACAGGGAATGAGATGTTTGTCAAGAACTCCAAGAATGTCAGAGCAGATATCTCGCAATTCCTTTTCCACCTGCAAGCAAGATAATACCCTTTCATGATGTTGTAGCATTAAATTCTACTACATCTTAATAAGAATAAATTTTAGGAACACCCTGATCACATGAGATAGGCAGCAACCTCTTTCATCTCAGATCACAAATTAATGAGAAGACGTGTAAAGCTGGATTCCCAGATATCAGTAGCAGAGTCCGTGTTTGGTTCAATGAGAATATTCTTCTCATGAGATCTAATGGGACTATTCATACGCGCTCGGTCGGATTGAGTGGCAATAGTCCCATTAGAACTCATGGAAGGAATATTTGCACTGAATCGGAAAAGAACACTGATACTAATAAGTGGGACCTTAATAGTAATGTTTTTCTACTGATTGCATAAAAACTACCAAATTTCATCTAACATGCTAATTACTAATTTTCAGTTTCAGCCGCTGTTAACTTCCACGATGGAATTTTATCAACAGGAAGTGAGAATAAGTAGAGAAGCCCATTGAGTGTAAGATGGTTCTTGGTTGAATGGTGAGATCAGAATATGGATATAAAGAAGGCAACTGTAAGCACGATCGAGAGAAACAAATTAATTTGATAATATGAAGGCCAACTGCAGGCCCATTCTGAAATTGAAAGCCATTAATTGTAACAGTGAAGAGTAGAATTAGTGGGATCTCCGGACTTTCCGGTGTCTGGTCTCTTTTCAAAATATTCGGGTAGTCCAAGGACATCAAGCATCCAAAGAATTCATATCAGTTTGTTTTCACCTGAAAACCTAACTTTCACATACATAGCTTTGCAAGCATATATTTCCAGTTAACATGCAAAATTATTGACCACCAACCACAACTTAAGTATCTCATAGTGATCATAATCATATTATTGGGGTACGAACAGAACGGACAGGTCGACACGTATAGATTTAAGTTCGCTATCGACATTCTATATCAATAAATCCAATTTTTTATCATTGCAAGGCTGTTTAGTGTCATCGATCTTCACCGCGACTTACTCGTTCTGTTCGCACCTTTAAAGTGAAGATAACTGAAATATGAACAGAAACGTACGGTTAGTGATTATGAAAGTTAGATTCAATCCATCGGTAATTTACCTGAGTCCTGTAGGTGCGGATCATTTCGAGTTTTTCTTCGGCACCTTTGTTCTCTTCCTTCTGTTCTATGCTGCTGATTATCCTCCAGCTAGCACGCCTGGCTCCAATCACATTCTTGTAGGCAACTGAGAGCAGGTTCCTCTCCTCGACCGTCAATTCGAGGTCGAGTGAGGCTACTTTCTTCATGGCCTCCACCATTTCTGCAACAAAAATAAAAAACTCCATAAATAACCCATAAAAATTGCTACATCTTCAACTACGTGTATTTGTCATACTCATGTTGTACTGCTCAAGTTCTACTGTTAATAATGATTAGACAAAATATAATGACCTACTAATAGAGCTGCGCTGCCTAAACCCAAGCTACTCTACAAGAATGGTGGTGATGATTGCAGGAGTACTGGGGGGCATGAGATGAGACTCTCATTTTCGGCCAACATTATTCCAGCCTGTGAGAGAGCTGCTATTGTGATTGCAGGTTAAATGCAGAAATCTGTCATTCTTGGATCACTCAGTCTACTCAGAGAAAATCGTTTAATGGTAACGGACCCAGTATGATTGCTTACCACATGGACAAGTGGAGCAGCCACTCTGGTGGAATCACTAATCACTCTCCCTTGGGGATCGGAGCCCAGGGAAAGGGTAGTCAAGCAAAACCTCATGAACAGGAAATAGTAATAATAATGGTTTCTGTTTACAAAATAGACAGGCCATCAAGGCATGTCCATAAGGGAACAAGATCTAAGAACTCCAAAGTCTTCCTAAGATGCTCTTCAAGTTAAATTAGATTAATTTATAAAATTAATTTTATTAATTTTTATTAAATGTATCATTTCATTATTTAGATCGTATCTTCAAGATGATTTAAACATTGAAGAAAGATATTCACAGTCTTTCCTAAAACGTTGATTAATTTATTCACTTACAAATCGTTTAAAATTAAAATTACAGAAGAATCGAATCGGTTTTCGATGTTTGTAAATAAAGTCATTTGCATTATCACAACTTATATTAGAATACCCACTCTGCAAGTAAAATGTGCATATTAAGCACGGTATGTAGAAGTAGACTTAATAAAATGAATTTATTGAATTTGATGTATACGTTTATAAGATTACAGACAATCCCATAAAGAAATTGTGACTTAACTTGAACAAATTTGATCTCAACATGATTCATACTTTCAGCAGATAACATTATTGAATAGGGACAGTTGACAAACTTTTGTAACTTGTCCCAGTAATAGGTGGTCATACTCTTCTTAAACAACCGTCATCATTCCTAGCCTCATTCGTATTTCATATCACTGAGTGGTTGCATTGCAATTGCATTGGAGTGTTCGATGACAGAACCCCCCAAAACAGAACACATCTTCTCAGAATACTCTTCTAAACAATTGAAAAAACATAGTTTTATTTTTGTCACATCCACGTTTATTATACTCTTGTACAGGACTGCAGTTTCGTGTTGAAACTGAAGCCTGTTTCAGCTAAAGATATGTTGGATTCAACACGAAACTGCAGTCCTGTACAAGAGTACAATAAATGTGGATGTGACAAAAATAAAACTGTGTTTTTTCAATTATGGTGCGAAGCCACAATATCAATTCTCATTCAACAAATTTTATCACTTTTCTGAATGTTTATTCAAAACAACCGATAAGGAATTTTGTAAATGACACACCTTCAAGTTGGTACTGTTTGAGATCAGAAACAAAAAATTGAAGATGTCAAAACTATAATTATATTAGTTTCATTTTGGGCAAATTCTATCATAAAATCCACCAGTAAATGCTCATGGGCCTAATGTTTAGTTGATAACCTAATGTTGAGTTGATGAGTAGATTACCAATCATTATTAATCATTGTATCTTAGAGATGCAGTCTATTATAGGAGCAATCATCATTTTCTTCGCAAACTATCAATTTTATGAAGGATATACTGACTTCGGATAAATTTTGCATCAATAGGAAATTAAAATGGAAAAATAATAATTTTTACTGATGAGAGTGAGAAGAAACTTCAGTTTTCCTTCCTGGTTAGTTGACCGAAATAACCAATCGCCTTTGTAGTGGTTACATAGAAGTAGATGAATGTAATTAATAACAGAACAACAATACGTTCCATGAAAAACCGTACAAGGCTTTATTTGCTGTCATAGCACTTGACCAGACTTGTGATGACAAAAACCATGTGGCTACAGACCACTTCAAGATTTTGATAAAGATGAGAATGGCATTTGTAAACACGAATAAGACGAGTTTGTTTACTTGGTCAACTTGGGGTTATTCATCAAGTTAAAAGCGGCACTATTATTGAGCAAAGAAAGATACATTGTTTGGGCGATTCACTTCTGGTGCTGTTTCATTTAAATTTCATTTCATTCATTTTAAATTTTGAAGTGATAAACCAGTTAGTAATCCTAACTGAATTTTTTCCTTAACTGAACTTTTGAAACATTTAACAGAACATTCAACTCAACAGAAACATTTTCATCTGAATTCGCAAAAAATCCAAATCTATTGGTTCATAAAAAAGAGTATTGTTGGCTTCTTTCAGATCCTCATTTTATGACAATCAATACATAACTTATACCAAACGACTATCTGTGATTTTTTGAACCATCAACTTACTAGTACATAAAATAATTCACAAAGCGAAATGTAATCAATCGACATTCCCAGGTTTCCAATACAATATTCTTTATTATTCCAAGTGAGTTGTCGATTGCAAAAATTCAAATGAATAATTGAACAAAAGAGATAAAATTCACATTTACAATGACGAGGTGATGTACACACGGATGTTGATTGTTGAAAAATTATATGAATGCAAATGTCTGATATGATGTTCTACACAAGATAACTTTTCACCAACCTAAACAGGAAAATTCAGTTAATTTGAGACAAAGTAAAAACCAATTTGTGAGCATCAACCAGAGATCTATCTTCATAATACAATAGTTAGTTTTCAATACAATCAATAAAACTTCTAACAAAATCTTGAAATGAGAATTTGATCATAAAAATAAATAAGAACATTGCATATCAACACTAGAAGAATCGTCAAATGAATCAATAGAGTATGGATTTAAATCATACGAACTACATTATGAAAATCAAATGAATGAAAGAAGCGAATAGCAGGGACTTTTCATATACTTAATCCTGTCAAACGCCTCAATCACGCATTATTCAACAAAAACAAACATTAAGGATGGAAATCATTAAATAGAAAACTGAAGAGGCATGCTGATGAAAGGGTCAGAAATTGTAAGCTGATGGTTTGCCACTTGAACTAGTAAATTCGAACTATTATTTTGAAAAAGTATAAAAAAACCATGACCCTAGCAACTCAAAATTGATGCTTATCACCATTCGTAGTACATTAACCCTCAATAACTTACAAATACTTATTCCAGTAGAGAGATCTTCTAGATTCTAATAAGAATCTCAAATTTGAAATAACTCATAATCGATAATTATATAATTTTCAAAATTTCAATGTTCATGAAAATATTTACTGTTGGAAAACTAAATAATGTTTGATTGTAGATAGATCAATAGAACTAAAATAAAGAGTACAAATAGCAAAAGTCACATTCGATGCCAACACATAGTTATAAATGTATTCGTCTATCATTACTTCTTCTTCTTATTGGTTAGAATTTCAGTGCAATAGAATAATGTACTGCCTAAATCATATGAAATACCGTAATTTCGTTTGGTTGGGATAACAAATATTGAGTAAATGATTCTAAATTGTCACTTATCAACTATTTTTGATTTGATGACGCAATAATCAAGTCGAAATGAAAAAGTTTTGAATTTTATTTTAGAATGATAAATTTCATTACATAAGAGTGGGTAGCCAAAGGATAACTGTAGATTAAAAGAGATAAACATTTTTTGAAAACAAGTGTCACTGCAGCGAAAGTTATGCCGATAGACATGATAACGCCTCCTAGAATTTTTGACATGATTATGACTACTTAATAACTGAAGATATTTTTCATTTTGAAAATAACTTCGTACTGTTTAGGACACTGGTTGCAATATCAGAGAATTCTCTCTACAACTTTAGCTCGAAAAATATTGCCAGTGTTCAAGACCTATCTATCATGAGAAATTCACTCATTGTATTATTTTATTTGTATCACAAAGGAAAGCATCAAGATATGGGTGGAATAACTGTCAATAAGATAATTCTAGAAATAATGAATAGAAAAAAGTGCGTAATCGTCTCGGCTACTTGGGCGTCTTCCAGTTAAAAGTCTACTGACTTCGGATACGGATAGAAAGTTGAATTTAAACAGCTATCGCAAACCGACGCAACTTTAGCAAAACTAATCTGATGATTAAACTATTTTGAAGCAAAACAACTTGATAATTGATTAAGAGATGGTCTGATACAAGTGATATTTTATAGTGCTTTATAGCTTTAATATATATAGATTCACTCATCACTCAGTACATGCAATAGGTTGTATGTATATATTTTATATGTAAGCCCGATACATATTGACGTACAAAAGAAAATATAACAAATTACACAAATTATGTAAAACTAATCAGACGTATGAGATACTGTAAAGCATGGCAATAGGCCAATATATCTACACATAGAAAACGACTTAGAACGTATGGTGCACCTAATAGATTACTAAGATACAAGTAATTTCAACACATACTATAGACCAACTTAGAACTCAATAACATTCAATTCCGCATTTAAAAAAATCTGTAATCCTCAGATAAGTTAACTCATCAACTGTAAGATCGGTGAAAGTTAAAAGATGAGTGGGATGAAAGCAATAGTACATAATGTTAGTTATTGATGACCAGGGAGTAAATGCACATAAATTGCAACACGATATTTACGATTGATTTCAATCTGCAACAGTATGATATTATACTGAAGCCAATAATTTCGACAAAATACAAAATACCCATAGCCCTAGGCAAATTGTCAGCATGATTGTACATGATAAAATAATGAACTCTTCCTACTTCGTTATCGAATGCAATCATTATCAGTTGTAGGTGCTGCACCAAAAAATAATAGAATTCAAAGGAAATATACAATTGTTAGGCTTGGACCAGCATTATACAAGTAAGTAGGTACTAGGCTTTAACAACTACGGGGTAATAGCCTATCTAACATAAACCTGAACTATTATGACATTTCAATTTGCTAATTGGGCTAAGGCACATAATACAATAGATTGACTCTTTATCGAATGATTAAGCGAATTAGAATAACAACTATAAGCAAACAAAGACTGAAGGAACTATTTTCAACAAATCTAGTTAGCTACAAATGAGGGCTATGGCTATCGGCATTTTCCCCTTAGCGACTTTTATATTGGGAGTGATGGATCAGAATTGAAGTTTACTTACCATCGTAACGTTCAGCTTGTTCTGCTAGTTTAGCTTTATAAACATTGTCTTCTCTTTCAGACATTTCGGATGAATTTGGATTAACTTCCAACTAATTACACTTGGATCACTACAGCTCTATAATAGACGAATCTGAACAAAGATGGCCACCGAACTGAAATTGTTGTAGTCTTTCGGCTCCCAGTTTATGATAGGTGGAACATTAGGCGGCTCTACACTGGAAGCGATCGCAGCGCCGTCTTGTCAATGTAAATCAGCCTTGTGCTCACAAATCATAATATTATATTTCCATCATTCTGAATATTTAATTTTCTTGGAAAGAAATATGAAATATTCCTAACAAAAATTCTGAATACCAACGATAACAATAACTACTGCCGTCTGACATTTCAAAACCGATGACTGAATGCCTGATAAAACATAATTTAAATGCAAAAACTTACATTTTATAAATCTATTTTTCAAATTCTGTAATCTTCAAGGATTAGAATGCAGTAATGTCAAGAATAGCCTAATATACATAAGAATAGCCAATAACTCAAAACAGCTAGCCTTTTTACAATCTTCAATTTGGTCAAAGCACAGTGAAGCGGCGAATGTTGAAAGGTTATATATGATAATTAAATAATAATTATGTATTCAAATGTCTCCGCTTTACTATACTTCCATCAATCACGACTCCACTTTGTCTAGAAGAATTTGGATATATGCATCACATTTCAACACTCAACTACCTTCTTCAGTATCCTGTACCTTCACCGCTTCATGATGTTTTGACCCTAAAAAATTGAGTGTTTCTCTATTCATATTTCAGTTTATGTAGTTGATACTCCATCATCTAATCAGCTCCAATAGAATCCTATTCAGATCCAATAGAACAATCGTTCTTCGAAAATAATTGAAAATTCATATTCTACCACACTCGAGACTCGAGTACACTTGTATTAGTCACAAGTGGCTCGAGTAGTCGAGTATACTTGCCTCAAGCTTCAGCGAGCATTCGGTGATGGATTTATTCCAGTGCCATCTATATCTTACAGCTAATCATTACAGGCCAATCGCGTTTCAATTGTTGGCACCGCCATCTTTTTAGCTCCGCAGTCGCAGTACATCACGTATTGCGTTGCGTAGTTTTGAGACCGGCTCGCCCTCTTCCGTCTACCGTCACACCTTTCCTTTCTTCACCATTCTTGTAAATTTGTCAATCATATAGGTGAAGGGAGTAGTTGGATTAATTTTTGACGTTTTATGTTTTGTAAGTTCTTTCATCATTTAGCATTTTCTACAAAAAATGGTGAGTAATAATAACTTAGTTACTCAAATGTTGTATTACAGTAAATAATACTATAGCCTGTAAATTCCGAATAGGTTCAATAGTTAGGTTAGGGTAATCATTCAGTTGAGTGTTGAATATGTTGCTTGCAATGTTGATTTATTTTATATTATTATTTTCAATAAAATTAAAAGAGATCAATGATAGCTAACCATAGCTATTATACAAACTTGTCATGAAAAATATTCCCATGTATATATTTACATTTCCTACATTACAATATACATTTTAACATAATTCATGACTAAATAATGGCACTCTTATCCTTAGGTATAATGAAAGTATAACATAAGTTATATATAACCTAACATATTTTTGAACTTCCTTATATTTTATATTATTAAACTATTAAAACTCTGAGCGATGCCTTAGGTTATAGTAGACCAGCAATTAGTAACCTAATAGCCTAAGTATTTTTTCGAAGGAATGTAATACGTATTGTAATAAACCTACAATAATCTTATCTAGCCTAATCTTATATTGCATTGCTCTTGCAATCATATTTTTATTTGTTAAAAATCCTCTCATTATCATAAATTATCGAAGTGGAGTGCATGAAGTCAATGAAGTACTGTAGTAGAATAATGAAGTGTGCAATCTATTAATAATCATGAATAAAGTTGGGTTAGGTAATATTGAAATTAATAGATCCTTCTTCAAAAGTATGAATCCATTCCCTCCATTAGTATGAAGCTACATTTTTTGTACCTATTCTATTTGATTTTTTCCCAGACTGCCACTCTACGTCCTTATCTGAATGCAGTGAGACATACGCTGACAGCTGCCATGTGTCTTGATAACTTCTCTTCCCAAACGATAGAACGCCACAATAAACCCGAAGTCGAAGTAAGGTGAGTTATGTTTGTATTATTTTTCTATTGTTATTGCAGCTTTCCAATCTCTCGACAAATGCAAGGCATTCCTAGATATATCGCGCTAATCAGGCACCGTATAATTACATTCCTGAGGCTTCTGAACCAACTATTATGAAGATAGGTAATTTATTTAGGATCTTCATTGTCTTTACCCTTTAGAGTCTACATCTGGGTACGTTGTTATTTGCTATTCCCAAGTACTGTGAGCATAAAGGCACATGCCGACAGATGTTTTTGGTCAACGCACATAACTGCAGATGTCGGACAAAATTAACGTTTTATCAAAAACCAAATCTCTTTTGTCTTTTACAATAGTAAATAAATGGTGTAATCAAATCTAATGCCCTTTGCAATACTGTTGATAAACTAGAGTTATCGTTTGCGTGATATGAAACCTAGGCATACCGACATCTAGAAAATAACCCTAGGGCAATTCAAAAACGTCGGCAGACATACACAGGCAGACGGACGGACGTCTGCATGCGTTCCTACATACGTTCGTATAACCTGGGGAGGGTTTTCTTCTCCGTCTTTGCAGTGTGCTCTGGTCTCTAATCTGCTATCCAAGGACCAAAGTCTATCACATTGAATAGCTCAGATATAAAACTATTATATTCTTAAATTTACTAAAACTCATAGATTTTCAAATGTACTCAATTCATTAATTAAATCCCTTATCAAGGATTACAAGAAATGCTGATTGAAAGGCTGTCAGCTGATTTTAGTTCTAGGGGTTTTGTAGAAATCTAGTTTGACGGTCGTATTTTGGTGACGTTTTGCAGGACTAGCAGGGAATTGCTCTTGATGCCTGTTGTGATAAGTCGCAATGACAGAGAAAGAGTTCTAATCGAAGGATCGATCAATTCAGTGCGCATCAGTATTGCAGTGAAGCAGGCGGATGAAATCGAAGCCATCCTCTGTAGGAAGTTCATGAGATTTATGATGATGCGCGCTGAGAACTTCATCATACTTCGTCGCAAACCCATTGAGGTAAATATTATATTATACATTTATTCATTATTTATGGCAGTTCTATTCTAGCTAAAGATTATTACAAAAAACTCGTCTTGAAAACGTCTTACATCAAGGTTAAGTACCCATTACCATGTCAAGAGTATAACCATTGAACCTAACAAAGTATAAAACATAGCTTATTTAACAGGTAGCCTATCTTCTTCTTCTTTGCTGGATGGTGACCACATTAGTATTTACTTAAATATGTAAAGGTTATGAGATGAGATGATCTAGAATACATGTTAGCGCTTGGCAGGATTCGAACTATTCCGACATCATTATTATCGAGAGTTGATATTACCTTACCTGTGAACCATTTCAGCTCAGTCTTTGCTTTTTTGACCTTAGGCTATTCATAATTACAAAGACATTTCTTGTCATTTTCAGGGATATGATATTAGCTTCCTGATCACAAACAACCACACTGAACAAATGTACAAGCATAAATTGGTTGACTTTGTGCTGCATTTCATGGAAGAAATAGACAAGGAGATCAGCGAGATGAAGCTCGCTGTCAATGCCAGAGCGAGAATCTGCTCTGAAGAATTTCTCAAAAGAGTAAGTTATTGAAGCACTATTCATTACTTTAATAAGTGACTTGAAATTTCGCAAATTCCTTTTTTCTCAGTCAGCTGAAGAAGTTAAAAAGAAATCTTGTGTTCCTGGGCTATAACTAACAGTGAATTGAAGTATAGAAAACAGAAAATCCCGTTCTTGGTATTAATCATATACCAAAGTAATTATTCCCTCCACTTGTAAGTTGAAACTATTAAACTGCTTTACTCTTCATATAGTTAATTAATTTTTAACACTCGAGCCAAAACAGTTATAGTAAATTTGGCGAGAGCGATAAACAAGCTTGTAAGAGTAAATTAAATGCACAATATTTCCCAAAACTGCAATATCTTATTTATACTTGATTAAATCAAATCATTAATCAATTGCAAAAAACAAAATAAACTTGAAATTGCATAAAGCACTATAAATTACATATATTTTATTCGGATAGGATAAATAAAATTCCAATTTAAATTGTGAATGCTTCAACGCAATAAGGAAAATCATGGCCGCTGGGAGTGAGTATCACAATAAATTCATTGTATTAATATTTCAAGAAACTTACTAGTCAATTATTTTTCGAAGACATATTTCAATTGTTCTAATTTAATGCAGTAATACATTTTTTTCTTTCTCATAATATTGAAGAACGAAATCTGAGCTGCTGTAACTTCAATTACAGAGATACCTTTCTTGCAGTTTTGATGAATCTAAAAGAGATTACGTCGGTTCAAGTTCAGTAGAGTTGAAGTTCAGTTGAGATAAATGGTAGATTATAATATTGTATTAGTACCAAAAACCATGGGCATGTGAATTATTTAATGGAGCTTCACAAACCTGTGTACTTTGAGAACAAAAACGCGGATTTCTTGGTAGTGGTATTTCCTTTACATTCCTTTTTTGGTAGTTATTCCAGCCAATTTTTCAATTCCAATGTATCTTTGTCATAATGTTAACCTAGGTAAAGATAATATAAGAAGAAATACAAAATATTTTATTCGTACAAAAATTGAATGAAAAATCAGAAAATTGCTTAGGTCTATTCAATTATTGTACAACCTCAGAAGGTTCACTGCAAAATTTAGATGAGAACATGTTCAATTGGAATTGAACTAGACAAATAAACTCACAAAATTAGGGAAAAATATTATTAGAAAGTTCAGAATATTCAATCAAATTTTAGACTTCTATTAGTCTAAATTGTAAATTGACGGAAGAAAAACTTCATATTTTTCCAACAAAACTAATTATCATGATTTGTTTGTTTTTCAGTTCTAAATGGAGTTGAAACCAGTACGCGATCAAAGGCCGAAAGTATTTCATTGTTAATAAATGACCTCCTGACAATTACTTGAGGTTTAGGTGATTTTCATGACTTGCAATCTCAAAATCTCTTGGATTAGTATTTACCTTTTTATACTATTTTTATCTAATTTGCATTGATAGTTGTTACAAGTTGTGTGCAATAATTTGTGTAAAGGTTAAACTACACATACTCTGGTTCTCCTTAGTCGTCTGCAGGCAAGATGAAACTAGACCTTAGCGGCTCCTTTAAAAGCTACATTCGAAGGAAAGCAAAAGTTTACTGGGAAAATAATTAGTAACCTCAGTATACACTAACTTCTTTTATGCTATGATCTGCGAAAACCAGAATATGTGTTACTAGCCATTGAGAGGGATCAGTTATACAATAATCAGCAACAAAATTGTTTTGTAGATGCAACATTTTTTAGATGCTAGTATACTAAAGCATAGGCAGGTCCTATAAAAATATTTATATATCTCGCGTATTGTATCAAAAGACTTTTGCTTGCCGTATCAATATTTTATTGATAAGTCGTGAAGTGTTGTCTCACAAGGTGTAATATGTGGATATTAATTTACAGCTAAATTAGGAAGCAACATATTTCCATTTCGATACTAAAATAAATTGGAAATTCCTATTAAAAAGAAATGCTCATCTAAAAATTGAACAACTAGTCTGTAAAATAATTATTGGCTTGAATTCTATAGCTTTAAAATTACAAAATTTATTAGAAATGAAATTATGAAATGAATTAGATTAGGATAATCAAATAAATTAGAAATGAAATTATGCAATTAATTGGAAATTAAATTATTTATTATGAAATAGATTATATTAGGGTAATAAACTAGTTATTCTAAACAAAATTATTACTTGCTGGAATACTCAAAGATTAGTTGGCCTATTACTAAGAAATGAATGTAGAATGTAAATTTGAATAAAATGAACAGACTTGCAAATTCACGATAAGGGATCTAGAATGTGTCATCTGGAGGTGCCAATTCTTATTCTTTTTTATTCCAAAAAAGTTACCACACCTTGCACTCTTTGTGAAAGAGCACATCATTCATGACGAATATCTTCATTATATCGTTACGGTATGCAAATTCCCCTAATTGTTCTAAATTATGTGTGAAGTACATTTAAAATTAGTTATTAACAATTATTCTAAATTAATTGAGGCTCCAATTTAATAGCTTATCTTAGCAATGTAATAGAGTATCATATAGGCAGGACCTATATAATGTGTGTTTGTTCCTCTGATTAGAGCTATAAGACAGTTACTTTTTGGTAACAAGTGATTAGAATGAACTGTTGAATAATATGTAATAAATAATAATAATAATAACCTAACACCACTTTTTTCCTGAGGAAATGCAACTACGCACTGTGTGCTGTAACTTGTTATTAAATTTGAATGATGCAATGCACATTATATCTGAATTTCAATTAGAAAACACTTGTTTTATAAAATCATGTTGATGGTTTTTATATTATATATTGTTCTCTTTGATATATAAATTTGTTGAAAGCTTTCCAATGTTGGTAAGCTGCAATAATATTGAGGCTGATCTGTTCAAAAGGTGTTCTCATTGTCTGTATGAGTATAATGCACTGTGGAATACCTCGCTACGCTGCTTTGTAGTATCTTGAGTTTGCACTCATACAATACAAAGCATCTAGAATGATTTTCCACAGCGCAAGTCACATTTCATCTGTATCGATCGTTAGGGAAACCCATCTCAGGGAAACTAATTTAGCATCATAAAAATTCAATTTTGTTTTAAAATATCTACATTAACATTAAATCACAGTTATCTCTTTCGATTTTGAATGATAATATGATAATATTATTTCAGATTTTTCTCATGTTCAAACCATTCCATTTTTGTCTATAAAGCGTTAGATTGCCATATAACATTTCTGTTAGTTCTATTTGGCTGTCTTTTCTAGCGTACTTAAAGCGTGCAACCAGTACTTTTATTTTATTAATTGTTCCAAACTGGTTTCAATAATTTTGATTTAGAAACGTAGGTGTGTATGCCTAGTTATCCCAAAGAAGCCTACTTGGTACCTCGTGGTACTTTTGGATCAGAAGTTATCGAGAACATGGAAGACCAATCGCTGCACAGAACCTTCTTATGCAAATAACTATTATCGAGATTGATTACCAGGAATAGTAAGGATGATAATGTCCACGATCCATGCCTAAAGGCTGCTAGAGAAGACTCATCCAGGTAAAAATAGCAAATGGTGACAAAATTTATTCAGTTTTTTTCTGTACTTTTCTTTCTTGTCACATCAAGTGAATTATAGTGATTAATTGTGAAGGTTTATAAGTTTTTGTTGTTAATTAAGGATTGAGATTATTTTTATATTGAAGTAAGTAGACAATAATCACAACTTGATAATAGAGACTATTATTTTTTTTCAGATATGTTTCAATCTATTTAGTATAGTAAGTTCTTCGTTCTCATTTCGTGCTTTGATTCGCTACTGTTTCCATTTTCTTACTTTGATTTCTAGCGTTCATTTGTTTTTCAACATTATTTATTTATTTATTCCATATCAAATGCGATATTAAGAGTTAAGATTATGTTGTTTCAAGATTTTCTATTATTGTTACGGATAGACATTTCGAACTTTTTTGTAATAAATATAATTAATTGAAATACGTTTGAAATGCTTTTCATTACTTATCTACACCTCTTATTACCTGTTTTTAGATTCTTAAAATTCACATGATTTCCAGACAATCAGCATAGAGTAAAAATACTGTTTCAATTGAAGGATATAATACAATACTATAATATAATACAATCTCCTATTTATTTGTCTCTGATCAGCATAGGGTAAAGATACTGTTTAATTTCTCTCTGCTATCAGTCATTTGCCAATAGAATAATAAGTTTCTTCCTCGTGGCGTGGAACATGTAGCATTCAACATTGTTAAATTATTATTTATAAGGTTTATTTGAATTATCATTCTCTGCCGTATATATCATGAGAATATTTAATGCTGCTAAAATGAAATTATTAATCACAAACTGCTGTTTAAACAAGAAAAGAAAATATTGTAATTTTTTGTCATATGATTATGTCTCTAGGGTAAATGAAATGATGTTTGTCATACACCATAACATATCAAGGAAAATAATCTCTCATTACTGGATCTGTAATGATTGAGTATTATCATAAAGAAAATATACCGTTAATACAAGACTTAACCATTATATTAATCGTCTATGCTAGACTGTAGTGCTCTCAAATATGTATTGTTACACAAAATTGACATTTCCTAGAGGCAAAATTCATGAAAGATCACCCATGTACTACTGGTCGGAGTCATTGATTGAATAAGATTACATTTTTCAAATTTTCAACGCTATATAGTTACATGAAAAAATATACCTGGCATAGTGAGGTCTTCAGGATGCAGGATGTTTTGCCAGGCAAAGATCAGAGCTGTGTCAAAAGCTATCAACTAATAGCCCTTCTGAGTGTTAGTTATAAGCTACTTGAACGTCTACTATACAATAGACTATCACCAATTCTGAATTAATTCATTCCAGTTGAACAAGCTGGTTTCAGGCCTGGCCGAAACTGCTGTGACCAGGTGCTGGCCCTCAAATCATTAATTGAGAATGGATTCCATAAGAAAAAAAAACAGGTGCTGCATTCATTGATCTGTCCCCAGCTTATGACATGGTCTGGAGGAAGGGGCTGTTGGTTAAACTCTACAAGCTAATCCCATGCTGGACATTACAGCGCCTCCTGAACTCTATGTTGATCAACAAGCTGATCAAGTTCTTTCTGGGCCAGAAAGTGAATAATATTCAATTTAATATAATATATATTGTATTCATTTCACACAAAAAATAACGCTTTTTTACAATACGGTAAACCGGGTGACTTTGTGCCAATTTTTGGGGAGTTGAAATTTAAAATATGCTTGCAATGAATATTGAAGTTGAAATTAACCACTTTTAATATTTTTTATTGCATTTTGCATAGTAGGATATTTTTCCTTATAAAATTTAGATTTTTTCTCCACTTTAATATAGATTTATATTTTTTGAAAATAAGAGACAATTTTACCCACGGGTTGGGGTGACTTTATCCCACTTTAAAAAATAATTATGGATTCAAGTTAATTCTCAAAAGTTAGACAATGTGTAACCATTAGTAGACCTTTAAAATGAATAATAACATTAAAACAAATTAAATCCACATCAAAATATCACAAACTATTAATTGGAAAATATTTCAGTTTCTGCTTCCCAAAGATCTTTTGTAGCGTCGATGCAGCTTGTTGGCTGCAGCTGCAGAATCTGCAACAAATAATTAAAACGTAATAATTTCATACAAGCAAGGTGGATTTGTCACCCGGGTTGATGGTACATTGAAGCCAAGCATGATTATCTCATTGGTTTGGCATAAATATTAAATACAAATTTAGCATATCCTGAAGAGACAACTAAGTGATAACTAAGTTACTATGTTATCAGAAATGAGAGACCACCCTTATAGGCATATAATCTCGTGTTAAATGAAGCCTACTCTTCACAGTAAAAGAAAAGAAAATTTACCGTATTTCAGAGTAGTTCATAGCAAAGACAATAAAGGATTATAGCTTCATTATTGTGAATGATATAAATATCCAGGGCTACTTTTTTAGTGATAGAATAAAAATAATATAGTACCCTTTTATACAATAAGTACCTTTATACTATCTACCTATAAAGGTACCTAAAGCTACCTATATTTTCTTGAAATGTATTTATGCTGGACTACTTAATTTCTTATTAAAACTACCTAAATTTATATAGTATTTTTTACTTCCTAGAAAGCAACATAAAAACTTCTTAAAATTAATATTTCATAGTTTAGATTGTTTCAACAGTTTACACTAATATAATTTTTATAAGACTAATTTTAGTTATAATTTTTTTTGGGGCAGGTTATTTTTCTTTAAACTTTTTCCTAAAGGTTATGTTTATAAATTTTATTTTTATTTGGATTCGTGGTTCTTTTCCTCGTCTTCGATATGATAAATTAATAATAATTTGTTGAAAAATTTATTTATCTGTAGCCCTACACTATTTTTTCTTTTAAATGTAATAATTTTAATCTATTAGCTTCATTTTTTCTAGTAAAGTTAATAAAAAATAAAGACATTAATATGTCGATTCCTTGTTTATGTAGTTTAATAAAAACAAATTATTTTCAATAATTAGAAAAAAAAATATTTTCTTAAACTTATTTAAGGTATTAAAATACATCTAAACATTTTCAATGTTAAACTTTAAATTTAAGTAAGTTTTATGTCGTTTTTTGAGAAGTAAATGGTGTTTCATTTTATAAAAGAAGCAAAGATATTATTTTAAATTTATTACTTCAGTATTGTCTTAGTTGTAAGACTGATAAATACCTATGAAAAATTCTTAGTAGTTCAGTCAACGAGAAATTGTAGAAGGCAATATTTGGAACACAATTTTCAACTCTGCAGCTCTGTTAAGATAGTTAGAAGATGAACAAATCAAAAGTCCTCTTTCCTACCTCCTATGCTAAGGGGATGGGGTTGATTTAAAGGTCCCATTTTTTTGTCTAATATATCTTGGAAACTATGCGTTTTAGCGACATGAATATCCCATACAAAATTGAAATTTATTTAAAATCTCCCACAAGTTATGTTCAGTAAAGTAAATTCGTATGGCTTTTGTTGGTGGGGAGTCCCTTGCGGGACGGTCCCACCGCCTGAATATATAATTTAAGCCATCAATGGGCCTTACGTCTGTCATACTTCAGCCGGGACTGACAGTTTAACGTGCCCATCCGATAACACGGGAGTGATCTGGTTAAAAAACTTTTGGTAATGAGAGGGTTATGTTCAGTAACAGGTTCTTATATATTTCATAGCTTCCGAGATATTCCATTTTTTTCAAACGTTAAAGGCTTTAAAGGTTTAACCGTTTTGAAGTTTTGGCTTTTTTGAACCTAATTATAACTATATGATCAATCAAACAAATATGACCTGATTAAAGGCAATAATGTTGTAAATTTTATAAAATAGAAGGGAAGTTTTTGATTTCTTTTTTTGGAATTTTTCAAAAATAATAAGGCACTTTGAAGTATACAATCATGATATTTAAAGTGATTAAGATATTCACATCATATTATATTGTATAATATTAGATATTAATTCCAGCTATGAGTTACTATGATAATACTGCAGTATGAGCATTCAGCTTTGGAATTCTCTCGCCTGATGAAAATTCAATACTGACAACTTGTTAGTTGAGGCGACTTATCGATTTTAAGTGAATTTCTGTTTAGACACACGCTTCAGCATTAACTATAATATTTTAAACTATATAGCATACACATAGAGTATATATTTATTTATAAGTAATATATACATAATATCCATGACAAGCGCGCACGACCTCTTCCTTAAAATGTGAGAGTTTGACGTGAATGTGTGTAGGCTATAGTGGCTATAGTGCTTAGTGTGTCATATCGGCCTACATGGGGAAATGTGCTCACAAATAGAATTAGATCAGGATTGGGCTAGGTCAGAGCGTGTAGGTGTATGTACAGTCCAGCAGCGAAAGGTCGAAGTCCATGGCCTCTTTATTTGGACGCCATTGAAGGCCTTTCTCTGGCTCTGACTGTGGCCGCCGGCATTCTTAGGTCCATCAGCTAGCTCTACTTTCCAGCTCAACTTTGAAATCCAAGGCAGAAGGCAGAGTGATAAGTGCCCACCGCCCACACATCGCATTCTCGCCTCTGGCTCTGCTCATGAAAACAAACAACTGCTTCCGCAGGTGTTAACTGAGACAGCATTTAGGCCAGTTCAGCAACAGGGTTAGTTGTTACAGCTGTAAAACTCAGAAAAGTGTCAGCGCCATCAAAACGGTCCTTGATATTTTTATCGAGTGATCGACAGGCATCGCTATCATAAATAGAGCTATAGCTTATGCCATGTGAAAAAATAAAGCTTATAAAAGACAGATCCTTGGAAAATGTAGCCAAATTCACTACTTGGTTCTGGAGAATAATTATTAGGCTACCACATAAATAGTAATACAAGAACTATATTTTATAACTTGAAAATCAACTTAATTATATTATTTTATAGTTATTAGTTTGAAATATTTATGGTAATAACTTGGTTTCAAATAATTATTTGATTTAATTTGCCTATGATGCTCATATACGTATATGACTTGTGCGAAAGTGATGAAATACAGTACAATAAATTCCACGTGAAATGAGAATCAAACATCCGAATGTAGTAGCGATAACAGCATCCTGATACACTAGGAAGCACCAGCTCGCCGAATCAATCATTATCCTAGTTTTTTTGTAAATAATACGGTAATAATTACTCTAATAGAAGGACAAAATTTATTTCAATTTTTTATTGCTCTATGTCTAGTCTACATTTATTATTGTGAGGAGTTGGTCGGCAGGACTGTTGTAAGGAGGACTTCTCCTCCTGGACATGTGAGAAGTGACCCAATAAAACCAAGCAGGCATAGTTCGATCTTGGAAACGGAAAAACCGTATGGTCCTTTCGCGGAGGTGAGAAAATGCTGGAAACCTGTGAGAGAATTTTATTTATTCATTTATTTTTCAAGGTTACAGGCAAAGCCCAAAACACTCGTAATTAATAAAAACAAAATTTAATTCATCTTACAGCAATAATTGATTCTATTTAACTGAAGAATACAAAAATAAAAAAGTACCTTAATCATGCTTAGTGAACTGATTATTTTGGGGAGAATCACACACTCTACTCTTAGGTCCTTAGTTGATTCTGTGTTAATAAATAAAACTTGTCTGTTTATGTAGTTCTTGAGAAATAGAAAAACATTGTAGTCAGTAGTTATGAAAGTAAGAAAGCATAATTATTGAGGTGTATTAGGGCTGCAGCGTTTGTTTTAGATAGCTTGGGCTATTGATTCACATTAGCCCTTTCAACTGGATGAGGGAAGCAAACGCAGCCTACTTCACTTGTCCGTTCAGTCAATAACCCACAGCTGGAATCGGCTAATGGCATTTTACATAAATTACATACCGATACATAATTATTGTTTCTGCGATTAGCGATCTCGAGCCTATTTCAGGGACATATCCTAGATCAACCATCTCAACACATATATTACATACTATATTATAACCGTATATTATTAACTTTGTAGCATCTATTGAGTCTTGTTTGAAAGTTTTACTAATTTCGATTGGAAAATTGATGATTTATTCTTGAAATTGAATTGAAAAAAGGATAGATTACTTGCTCCCTTAATCAGTTATATCATAAAGAAAAGATAGCACAAGTAAATCTTAAATAAATTAATAATATGCTACCTTTCATCTATGGTAATATACACCTCAGTTGCTGAAATAAAATATCTTAATGGGATTCGAAAAATCTTGAATGTGATTATCAACGACTACCTACTACTGGTTATCCTTGGCTATGGCTATAGTCCGTAAAATATTATTAATGATTCAATTCAGAAGTGTTGTACTCTCTATTATAGTAATTTCTGATTTGTGATTTATTGCTTGGGTATCAGTATCAATAGAATAGAAATTTTTTCAATAGAATAGAGAATAGAATATTATGGGAGTATCATTTTTCGATAATTAACCGCGTTTTGGTTCGATCTAATTCGATTGTAGTTATTCTTAAATTCTGTTGACAGTAAGAAAAAACATGTTGTGTAACATTCATTCAAAATAGCCGGACTCCTCGCTTTTCTCTTTGATCAATGCAAGTATTGTAATCTCCTAAGTAATATGTAGGATATGTAGGCCTAATAATTTCAGTAATGTGGAAAATTGCTCGATTCAAGACATATCGCTGGCGGCCCGCAAGAAAAGTGACACAACTCAAAAAACTAAATTTTTCATGAGGGCCAGAGTAAAGTTTTCCTTTTTTTCAACGACCTGTAAATCTTTTCATTCTAATCAAAATTTTATCCCGAATACACCAATGTCTGCATAACTTCCTCAAGAATGACAACAAAGAATTTATAGGAAGATATTTCTATAATTACACAACCCATCATAAGAAATATGATCAAATTTTGAGTTGTGACATTTTTCTTGTTGTCTAGACAATACACCTCTCAAAATAGTACATGCAGCGATGTGGATTCTCTCAAGTTGAAACGGCATAAATTGAAATTTTATGTACCAGTAATAGATCCTTACAAGGATGGGGATCTATTGATTTCGTAGGAGTGCAACAAAAAGAGCTGTAAAAATTATACAATAGTTTTACTAACCAAATTTGTGAAAATGTTCCCTGAAGTTTTCTCTCAAGAGTCTAGAAATTTAATTATAATTATTAGGAACATGCAGTTACTTATCAATGTTACAAACTAAAATTGCTTATTCAAATGAATGCCTATAGAAAGAAATGAATAACTGTTAGTAATAAATAGTTATTATCTTGGATTTCTTATTCTATTTCAGACCATTTTTCTTTATTATTTAGAAAGAGAAGAAATACCGTATGTTCAAGGGAAAAATTAGTTTCAGGGTGAAGAAGAGTACAATGGAAAAAATTAATAAAGTAATAATAAATTTAAGTAATTAATGAATTTCAATCTCCTTACAATAAAATACTCTAAGTAGGAACTTCTCAGTCTTAAGAACAAAGAGTTGTCACAACTAAACATGATAGAACTGGATTATTGCATCATGAATTACATTGTATCATAGAATATGAATGGTATCTAGAATATGGAATTGGAAGATCTTATTTCAATCGTATCAAATCGAAATAAATTTTGTGAAGATAAAATGCATAGTTTATACTAGTCGATCAGTATAGGGATTCTTATTGCTGTTGTTTGGAAGTAGGCTACTGCTTGTCTCTTCAACTCACTGAGTGCCGAATAAGTAATTTAAAGTAGTTTTCGATCATCCTCTATGGTCTATTCTCTCTTGTTACTGCACTAGAGTCTGCACTTTTGTGTACAACTTGGAAGCAATGTTTTGTCAGAATCGTTTTTTGACTTTGAAGATGAGACATAGTACGTCTCACCGCTGTTAGGTTGGCGTTTTGATACTTTCTTTCACCTAAGCTTGTTTGTTCAAACATTTTTTTCCATACTTTTTTGAGGGTTTTGCAGTTTCAGAATGGTGTTTTTTGGGGGTCATGCAGAACATAAGGTCTATATTCTGTGTGATAGGGAAAGTCACTGTTGTCAATATTTTTTCTGCAGTAATCAAGTATTCTGGCACTGTATATTCCGCCTCATCACTTGTTTGGACATTGTTCCCAGTCAGGACAAGCTGTAACATGAGTCTTCCACGTGACATCATTTTTGAAATTATGGACTTTTCCAAAAATGGAAATTAAAAACAGATTGCTAAAGTCCTGTAGTCTATCTCTAGTCATTTTGACAAAGCATTATTGATTGAGTTATTCCTATAGATGGAATATCAGCATACAGCAATTGTATAGTCACTTTCATTTATAGTACAACATTTTACACACTATTACTATAGGTGCTCATAATTATAGTACTATTTCACCATGTAAAATCCTAATTCCTGAAGTGAATATGATTATTACTATTGTCTGTTATTGTACATTGTAATAATAGTGTAAATTATTAACTAATCATAGCGAACTTAGGTACACCTGATGCCAATATTCTGGGTAAATTTTTGCAACAAGACAAGCTAGTTGTCAAAAAGTGTAAGCGTTATCAATAACGTAACTTTTAGAATTGATCTAAGTTTAAGTGTATAAGCTATTTATTCTATTGATGATGGAACGTAAAATGAATTATGATTGAGATTATTATAATTGTTGCAATTCAAGATGAGAAGCGCGTGAATATCAAAACTTACACTATTCGATCCAAACAAGAAAAACGTCACAATTAGTAATGTGACAGTACCGTATTGCAGAAGCATTTCGCACTCACCCACTCTCACCCCTGGTGTCGGCCAGCACTGCATTGAGTTGTGTCAGTGTTCATGAGCTATCACATGCGATTCTTGCTGGAGGCATAGTGACACATCGCTCATTCTAGTGATTTACAGTGAAACTACATTTGTGACTCTTTTTCTGTTGCAAGATATGACTAAACCAGTCCCATTTGTGCAATAAAACGAAAATTGATTTTTTTCGAGTTGTGTCACTTTTCTTGCGGGCCAGCGATATATAATATGTAGTAGACTTTATCGTGATAGCAAATCTCAGAACTGTCTTTAATGGTTGGTTATAGCAAGAGGAGAATTTATTTTTAAATCCATTTCATTTTAACTTCGAATTCCTATAATATTATGTCATTCTTTACATTAGTTTTCATCGTTTGTAATTGACAATAGACTTTGAAGTATTTGGATACTATACTTACATTGAAAAATAATGAATGCATGTAGACGTGACATTTACACCATACAGGGATACTCAAGTTCGAAGCTATTTTTCACTACTTGTAGTCAAGTCCACAAATAGATGATAAATTATCTGGGAGTAGTAATCAGTAGGCTAATTTCCTTCAGCTTCTCTTCCAACTCCTGTTATATTCTCTCGCACTCTTTTCGTGTTCAAGACTCTCCTCTTTCTTTCTTATTGAATTCCTCCTCCTGTTTTCTTCATTTTCGCTTTCCTCAGCCTCACACTCAATCTTTCTCACTCTCTCTCTCTTCCTCTCTTTCATTCTGTCTCCTTTCCTCTCTCACTCTCTCTCTCTTCCAAATAATATCAAGTTAAAATATTACTCAACGATCATATTAAATACCAAGACACGACTAAATTATTCATCATCTTGAATAATATTTTGCTAGCAAGCTCCTGAAATTGAATTTATATAGGCTGCAAAATAATAATAATCATAATAGAATAATCTATCTGCCGTTAAAAGTGAACGCTGTCACGTAGCCTATGTTGTTTTCACGAACGATGACCTGACCTATATTGTTAACAGGTTGCAGACATAAATTAAAGGGGATCGATTATACCCTGTAACAAGCCATAAAACGTTCACTCTCGTGAACATGAGTAGACTCTAGACAAGTCGTGATCTTCATTCACCGACTATCTATAAATATATTATCTTACTATGCTATACTAAAACATGTTGAATCTGATTTAAGTATGTTAATTGAATACTTTACAAGACCAAGTTTTGGTTAGCAGTAGACTTGCTCATCATTTTCCCTACCCTCTGTTTATCTAATATCAAACTTCATGACATTTTCTCCTCAATGAGATGCAATAAATTTAATTTCTAAAAAAGATCTTCTCTTCATGGAAAATTAAAGGTGGAGAGGTTTTCTTCCCTCTTTTTTTGCTGATGGTGGCCACATAAGAGTGAGTTGGGGGAATCAATATGAGCTAGAGGAGGGAACTGTATCAAGCTACAATATAGGAGAATGTATCTTAATATGACACATCTGTAGATGATAAATTGAAAGTATCGAATTGTAATATTTGGTCATATCATTATCAATATAGACACTTGTGAGAAGGGGATAAGTTGTGGGAGTCACCTGTTTTACAAACTAATCACAGTTGAAAAATTACCAGCTTTGCAATCGGGTGGTGGGAAAAATATTGTGCGCTATGCGCACAGAATAGCTTTTCAATCATTGTGACAGTTCGTACCGGTAAATCATAATATGATAATTTAATTACTGCCATTAACAGTTGTTTTAACACGATACATACTGTTTTTAGTATTGATTTCACCAACACTAGTTTCACGCTTATTCAAAGTTCAGATTTCATGTTTTTTTGCACTTTGAAAAAAGAAATTACTGTATCATGAGAAGCATATTTTCGTATAGTGGTCAACGTACACCAATTTTACTTTAATTTATAGTTTATTATATGATTATCTTAATATGATAAATTGAATTCTAAACAGGAGGAAAATAATTTTTCCCATAATATCAATATCGGTAACAAAAAATGAGGTTCAATAAAGTGTGATAACAAACAGTTTGTGCTTAAACTTTGAACAAATTCCATTCCTCTGAACCTTCCTGTTATGGAGGGATTCGATAACCCCAGATAACCTGGCTGTCCCTCTAATGAAAAATGGATGTGGATGTCCATGTAAACTGGGTGTACCTTGACCACAATACTACGAAAGTATGCTTTTCATGATACAGTAATTTCTTGTTTTCAAAGTGCAAAAAAACATGAAATCTTAACTTTGAATAAGCGTGAAACTAGTGTTGGTAAAATCAATACTAAAAACAATATGTACCGTGTTAAAACAACTAGTAATGGCAGTTGCGTTAGTGTAACTGACCGCGCCCCTGTACAGAATTCAATTTGTACCCCGACCGTCCCCCAACCATAATGCCGGAAACTATTCAACCTTCTCTCCAATTCCAAGCCTTTTATAGACAGATATATTTGAAAGAAAGCATGTGGTCAAAAGCAACTATGCCGCTGTACTAACTCTACATCATCTCATGCAAAATGTTACTAAAAACAATTATGTTTTATTGGTCCCGTTTCAACCTATAGCCTATATACGTATCCCTAGAAGTATAGCCTTTATTTTTCAAAACATGTATTAATGTAAGATAAAAATCATTGTACATTATTAATGGTGACTCACAACGACTGTTAGACTTTGAAACTCGAAGAGCTTCGTTTCTAATAAAGTAAAGTATAAATAATATTATCAAATATCATCTGTACTTAGCCTCTGTTAGGTACAGGATTCAAGAGCACCCGCAAACTCAATTTTATCAATAACTAGCAAGTAACCTGTGCTCCGCAAGGGTTTAATTAAAAACTTGACTAACTGAAAACTTGACCTACAGGAATCTCGAAGAATTTAAAATAGGCCTATAACCATCCTCGGTAAATAAGGAATCAATATGCAAAATTTCAGGTTAGTCAGTCCAGTAGTTCAGACGTGAATTTCCTATCCCGTTCGTGTACCATATAAGTCGATTCTTTCCTTCATTATATTATAGATGACTGGTAATTGGTAAAGGATAACTAATACTGTATACAAATCGAATTATTCATGAGAAAAAGCTTAAAGTAATAGTATTTCACCAAGGACTATTTTCTCTTGGATGATATTGACTTGGGCGTGTATAATGAGATGAGATAATCCAACAACCATGCGCTGGGCAGGATTCGAACCCAAGACAGATGAAGCAGAAAGTTCAACGCGTCTTTAATCCAACAACCGAGCTGGAGGGATTAATTTCCCTTCGTTCATATTAACTTGGGTAGGAAATTCAAGTACCTGTAAACAATGTGCTACTATAATATTTTGTCAATTTTATTACAGCTTACAAACTTGAATTTTTCGGTAAATGTCTCATGATAATGATAGTGAAATTTTGTACTTCAATGTTGCATGAACGCGTATTTTTTCACTATTTCATATGACACTGATGAGAAAAGAAAATGAGCTCAAACTATTTGAAGTGTTCTTGCTGAGGATGATGCCCACATGAGCTCTAGGCTGGTGCGTAGGTGATGAGAAGGATGATGAGTGGACCTACAGGTTTAGATGAGTTCCAAATCACCGAGAAGCAATTCATTACTTATTTAGCGAAGTCGACTTTTCAAGTCTAACGGGAGTAGCAGGCGCATCACAATTTTCTTATCTGAATATAGCTAACGGATATATTCAACCACTTCCCCCAAGTAAATTATTCTCTCAAATATAATTTTTATATTGTTAGGAAAATTACTTAATTGTAGATTCTCACTTATAAGTATCAGAGTACGTGTTCGTTACAGTAAAATTATTATTGTTGCTATGAGTTATAATTCCCACTCAGTCCGGCCAAGCGAGTATGAATGGTCCCATTAAAACTCATGGTAATAATATTTCCACTGTAACGGACATGTAGGAAATCTGTCTTCATTCTGCCATTTTAATTGATTTTTTTAATCACATCCCCTTTTCTAATCAGTGAAAATTCAAATTCAATTCAATTCAATTCAAAAAGTTATTTATTTCATAAGTCGTACAAGCAATTACAGTGGTAGCCTACATCATAAAATAAGAATGCACTTTACAATAAAAATAAGACAATGTCAGCACCACAGAAATGACAGCAGATATACAAATATATATTAAGAAATATTTACTCTCGCAGAGGCATTACTGCCTGTGTGCGAGAATGAGTCTAAGGTAGGAATAGGCATATATTAGGCATATATAGGCATATATAGGGATATTTCGCAGTACTTGCATAGATCGGTTAAGCTTGTTGACATTTCAATAATAGTGACACTAAACCCCCCCCCCCCCTAAGAAAGAAACTACATTTCTCCCCCCTATCCCTATTCCACCCCCTAGAAACCCAAGAAACCCCTTCCCGCCCCCCATAAGTGACATTCCCCCCATCAAAACCCAACAAACAGACGAAGAAACAGATCACCCACAAAGACGTGAAAACGCCAACATCCGCACACACACACACACCTCAAAAAGAGAGAATCAGGAGATTCAGAAAAATAGCCAGTATAATGATTAAAATTTGTAATAGTAACCGGCAATAGAATGTGTAAAGTCTTATGATTTTATTAGTTTTTTAGCTCATTTGAACCCAGCCCTACAATCTAAACTCTGAAGTAATCAATCTTTCACAACTCTCGCCTCTACCGATACCCCGAATCCACCTTTTAATTGCTATTTTGAATGCACATATTTTATAGTTGTTAATGAAATCTGTTACAGCTATAGGTTAGTTTTTTAACAGAACATGGGCTATGTAGTAGGCTATGAATTAGTAGTGAAGATGGTTTTATTTACCCTTGGCATTTGGATATTGTTACCGGTATGTATTACTCTCCTTGTTGTATAATAATTATCCCTTGGCATTTGGATAGTGTTATGTATTACTCTCCTTGTTGTATAATTATGAGTGATAGTATTAAATATGTCAGAATAGTTTTTGAATAAGTATGTTGCCAAAGTTCTAATGTATAATTGCCTGACATCAAGAACCTCCATCTCCGCGAAAACCGCCTCAGTCGAGTAGTCCCAACGCCTCCCAAGTGCAGCCTTTAAAATCAGTTTTTGTGTAATGAATAGAGGATTTAAAATAGATCTGAATCCTCCTCCATAAGCTAGGATCCCTCCTTCAATAATTGATTGAGAAAATGCGTAATAAATTGTTAAGTTTCCTAAAAAACATAAATCATTTTTCTTAGTCAGCTGTTCTGATAAGCAACATGTGCAGACCAGTTGAATCTATTATCAATAATCACACCTTGATATTTATAAGAGTCTACCCTTGCAATTGACTCACAGTTACAAGAGGAGTTGTTAATGTTACCACATGTATGCAGTTTGACCCCTTCAACTGAGGTGTCACAAGCATCTCTCAGGGAGACCGGCATGAACTTTGTCTTACTGACATTGAGTGTCAATAAATTATGGTGAAACCATGTTTTTAATGACGACAAGTCTCTCTTTGCCCTATTCAGTACGGATTCCCGGCCCCCTAACCAGGGGTGCCCATCCCCCCAATGGTCCATGTCGCAAAATTCCCCCCCAAAATTCTCAAAATTTGGTATCCATTCAGGTACTTAAAAACTGTATATTGAAAATCCCCCCATTTTCCCTAGTTTTTTCCAAAAATCCCCCCCAAAATTCAGCCTCATGTCGCAACTTGCAACATCAAAACATGCTGTGGGCACCCCTGCCCCTAACCAGAACAGCAGCGTCATCTGCAAAGAGATAGATCCTGCAATTTAAGTTCAACCTTGCAAGGTTATTTACATAAATCAAGAATAATAATGGACCTAGGGTGCTTCCTTGAATTACCCATATTCTACTTGTTTCAGCTGGCTATTTCCTCCATTTATAACAGTAAACTGTTTACGGTTACTGAAATACGATTTAAACCAATTTAATGAGTCTCCCTCTATCCCAATCAGTTCCATTTTCTTGAGCAACTTTCCCCTATCCACAAAATCGAATGCCTTGGCCAGATCCAAGAATATCAATGCACATTTTTCATTACTTCCCACGGCAAAATTCACATCTCTGGTTATAGCGAAGAGGGCATCTGAAATATTTTTTTATTTAAAACCATATTGAGAATTAGTAATCTATTACTTTCAAGGTATGTTGTTAATTGGTCTTTTATTACTTTTTCAAGAATTTTTAAAAATATGCTAAGTAGGCTGATTGGACGAAAGTTTGAACTCTCAGTTATGTCTCCTGATTTGAACAATGGAATCACCTTTGCAATTTTGAGGGCGTCAGGAAACTCGCCCGAAGCGATGCTCAAGTTGATGATATGCAGAAGTGGATCAGATAGGCTTTGAAAGTGGGATTTCAGGATATCAGAAGAAATACAATCATACCCCAGGAGCCGTAGCGCCGCGCAGGGAATTCACATAAGTAAGCAACTCTGTCTTGTCGATAGTGTGTAGGATCAATCTAGAGTCTACTGCGTATTCTGAGTCATTTACTACCGGTGGGCCTATAGGGTTTATTTTATCAGCTAAGCTACTTCCTACATTGGAAAAGTATTCATTGAATTCTTCAGCTACATGCATTCTTTTATCCCCCGGATATGTCTTTCCTGCCGTGTACTGGTCCAGTGGAAAGGGGTCTTTGTTTTTTCTTTTACCAGACAATTCATTCACAGTCTGCCAGAATAGTTTTAGATTATTTTTAGAATCGAAAATGTTTGTTTTTTAGTAGTGGGTCTTGGTTCTCCTTATCAATGAATTCAGTTTATTTCTGTAATTTATATAATAGTTTTTAAGTTGTTCATTGAAGGGTTGGTTCCTAAGCTGTTTACTTATATTGTCCCGTTTTCTAATTGAACGTATTAAACCTTCCATCATCCAGGGTTTCAGTTTTACTTCCCTATTGCTGAATTTCTTGATTTTTGTAGATTTTTCTATAAAGTTTTTTAAAATGGAGAAGAAAATGTTACAGGATGAATCTAATTCTTGTTCATTAGTGACAGCCCTCCAATCATAATTGCTTATAAATTCATGTAAAGATTTTTTGTCAATGTATTCTTCGTATTTTTTTACTGAATTGATTATTATTGGTTTCGAAATTTCTAGTACAATACTGTAATGGTCAGTCACATCCGTCATTACAACCGCTGTTTTCAGGCAATTATATTTGTCGTGTCTGATAAAAACATGGTCTATACATGATTTACTGTTCCCTTGCACACCAGTAAATTTATCAATACCGCTCATAAATCCATTTTCAAACATCATGTCTAGATATCTTTCAGTTTTATTATCTGTCTGCAATATGTTAGCGTTAAAGTCACCAACAAGAACACAAGTTTTATTCCTACAGTATTGATATTCATGTAATAGTTGCGAAGTGCATTAGTAAAGTCATCCAGGTCACTGTCGTGAGTACGATAAACTGTAAGGAGGTTTATATTTTTCCCATGATACGTTAATTCTATACTCAAAGCATACACGTCGGCCAACTCCATCTGTCTACATTCACTCACACTCACTCCCTCCCTCACATACACCAACACTCCGTCATTCATGTTTCTCCATCTGTTCGTTTTAAAAGCCCTATAACCCTCCAATTGAATACCCGCAGTATCGTCTCCCAACCAAGTTTCCCCCAGCATGATTACATCCCATATCACACTACTCCCCTGCAAATAAGTTATGTAATTATCGAAATTTTTATTGAAGCTTCTGATATTCAAATATATGAATTTTAGGTCATATTCACCATTGGAGAAAAAGTTGTTCACCTCAAAAGCCTCAACACTCTTATATTCAATACGTCAGTAATCATCCAGATGAGCATCCCTAAATGATATCAATTCTACTATAAGCAAATAAGGTTTCTATTTATAAGAAGCAATGGGAAGAAATTTTGTAATTAAAAAAATAAATTTGTAATAAAAATAACTTTGCTCGAAAAACACGGCCGCCCGTAGCCCCCATTCCGCCCATTAAGCCCCATCCAAATACAAGTCCCATCTAAGTTGAAATATACATATATATAACCCGGATAAACAAAAAAAAAAAATTAAATAAATAAATACACTTTCCGTGAAGCTGCCACAGGAAGAACCTAGAGCCCCTCCCTAGACCCACTCTCGCATTGATAGAAAATAAAGAAATAACACAGAAAACGACCGAGATAAATAGATGTTTACAAAAAATTCAAATTGTGATTCTAATCAGTGATTCAATTCAAACTAACATAAGAATTAATTACTATACTAATACATATTGAATCAGCTATCATGCAATTCAAAAGGTGAGTAATTAATAAGAATTGACCCGTCAAATAGAGTTCTTCAGATAGGTAGCCTATAGGAGATATAGCCGATAGGAGGATTATCTGAATTGATTTGTCAAACGATGCAAATAGAAATGTTCACGCTCTAATTGCTTCGATTAAGATTTGCGGCTCCTGAACCACGACTGTGATTGGCTGGTGGGCGAGGGAGGAGGGGTAAAATGCTAGGCGAACGATAAAAATGATAAAGCAATGCCGCAAATAGTAGTGCGAGCTGTGCAAGAGATAAGCGCACCGTGGAACTAGTTCTGAGTCCAGTTGTGTCATATATATTTTTGGGCAAATGTGTGAATATTGGTGGAAGGCGGGGAGAATGGGGGCAAACGCAAAAGTTCAAGGTCACGTGAGTACACAAGGGTTGTTGGTAACCCACATTCCTCATTGCCGCATTCAGTCATCTACAATGAGGCTGGTTGTGCTGCTTGCTTTCGGTGAGTACCTATACCTTCTCAACTACTCAACCACTTTTATATTCATTCTATCATCCATCCTAAAACTAATTTCTTTGTATTTGCAATTTTCCCACAGTGAATTTCACAACTAAATGAAAAAATGTTTTCAGGCTTTGGCACATAACTCGAAAATTTGAAAACATCCCTTCGCAAGTGCATAATTTTAGAAGAGTGAGGATTTATACCAGAATTGTAACTTTTATGTGAATATTTCAAAACAAATAGAAACATATTATTCACGGTATATGTGAATAATGTAAATTTTGAAGAGAAAGCTTAATAATAGGATTAGAAGAAAGAATAGGTGATATCAATATTGTAATAAAAATAGTCTAATAATTCTTTACTTTACAGTCCACGAGAAACAAATCACAGAATGTGGTCAAATCTATTTTTTTTTATAATAATACTCAATTATTAACATTAGTACAAGAAATTGACAGGAAATCCTAACAAAAAATATGAATAGAAAGTATTAAATATATCAATTGTTGTAAAATTCAATAATACTTATTCATTTCTTACTCCACATAAACAAGAACTACATCACCTAATAATTCATCTTATTCCAAAAATAAATAGTACACAAGTATTAAAAATTTCCTAGAAATTAACATAATCCTCCACGAAATATAGTTTTTGAAGAAAGAGAGGATATGTTAAAAATTGAACTAATATTTGTTCATTTCATACTTAAAAACTACTAGAACATTGCACAACAATTCAGTATATAAATATTATATCGTGACACATGAACAATATTATAACAATAGTTAACCATTATGGAAGTATGGATTTGATTACCCCAAGTTATGAGTTATGAGTGAGATTTACCATGTTTTCTACTAAATTGAGATATAAATAAATATAGTGTAGATAATAATTGAAATTGTTATTCTTTATTGATAGTACACCCAAGCGTTTTCCAGATTGCGGTGAAGTAGATTAGAAAAGTAGAGATTAGATGGATTATTGAAATATTATTTTGGGCTTGGATGCTTTCAACTCAAAGTTTCATTACCAAAAGGTTATATTTTTTGAAGGTATATTTTTGAGTTATGGTAGGACATGTGTGATTAAATTCACAATTATCATTGATTATTAATAGAATATCATGGCGTTTTCAATTCCTATTATCAACATTCCACTAATTGATATCAAAACATAAAAGTCAAATGAAAATTCCAGTATATGTGGAAAAGATTTCTTTCTCATTTTGTGATACTTGAAATTTGAGAAGCCGAAGTTGAAATTCTCTTCTTAGATCGAAAGAATGTCGGTTATAATTACCTATTAATTATTGGTTTAAACGCATAAATCTCGACATTATACAAATTTCGGTGCAGTAGATCAGAAAAAAATGAAATAACAGTTCATTTCTTCAGTTACAACAAACGGTTCCAAATTAAAAAATAAATCAAGAGGAGTTTTCAATTTGTCTTTAAGTGATGCAGCAGTGGTGTATCAATTGTTGAATATTTAACATTCGAATTATTGCGAATGAGAATAATGAAATAACCACATCTGACATGGGTTTAATTATAATTATTGTTTCACATAGTTAGGCTCAACTCACACTTACGCGACTCAGGTCGAGAAGAGACTCGACTCTAGTCGAGAGCATGTGTTTCCAAATGGTGCCACTCAGACCAGTCGATTCTATTCTCCGCGACGTCACCATTGAAAACACACATGCCCTCGACTAGAGTCGAATCTCTCCTCGAGTCGCATAACTGTGAGTTGAGCCTATAATGGCTTCTCGCAAATTGAGACGCGACTGGAACGTGTTGCACGATGCGATACGACGCGAATTTCTGTAGCAAAATTAAAAGAAATAGATCAGCGCAAATTGGTAACACAAGACGCTACACGCGTAGCGCTTGACCAGACGCATATTGAAACGAGACCAGCACGTGTGGCATGCGCTATTTAGAACGAGTTTTCTTGTATATGAATGGGTCAGTAAAATTGATTTTGAATGATTGTAAAATTGTGAAATAAAAAAATAAAATAAGTAGCTCTCCAGGTCAAATCGGAAACACGTGCGATAGTAGCGGGCTACCATACAAACACGATTCTCGTGGTTTTGTGGAAGAGTTAGTCATACTAACACGCGTTCCAATCATAATATGATCATCATCATACTTACGATTGAATGACACAGGAAAAATAGCACAAAAATGTTGAAAGTCATGATCATAAGATAGAAGGAACACGTATAGCAGAATATACTTAATCCTCAAAACTTAGCTGCGGCGCGATTTTTTATTAACTTCTATTATTATAAACTTCAAGTCAGGTCACACGTGTCAGCATCTTCTCAATGTGACCATTATAATATTATGATCATATGATAACTCGTCTAGCTGACTCGCGTCGCTTCGTGTCTCATTATGTGGCTAGCCTAACAGAAAAGTGTGTTTGTATGAAGTGTAATTATATTTTTATAATTACTCTAGTGCTATTAGTACTAATTTTCATCATAATCATCAGTTTAAACATATTTCATATAAATTTGAAAAATATATAATACAGCATTCTTGTGTTTCCGAAAAATGCATTTAGCATTTACGATTCACGAGCAAAATATACATTCAAGTTTCACATCTATTGGGTGTAGGCTAGAGAATTAAATCAACAATAAATTTTAGGACTAAAAAATGTAAAATATGTTTTGAGACATGAGTACTCTAAGAGCCATGAATTCCATTTTTAAATCTGTCATAGGAAAATATAATTATTGAAGGGTTGTTATTTGCGATTATTTAAACCCTTGCAGCAAATATAACTAGCTCTTTACAAAAAATATACCGTGGTGAAATAGTTATTTGTGCAACTAGTGCGCAAAGTAACAGTTTGCTGCACCGAAAGAAACGTTTACGCCCGAGCCGTAGGCGAGGGCGGAATGGTTTCTTGAGTGCAGCAGAGGAACTTTGCGCACGTATTTCACATTAAGTTTTTCCTACAGTTACCATTGAATATGAAAAGTGGGTAATTATGGGTAAAATTGCCTGAAATGCATCAAATGTTTTTCTGTGTAATTTTATTATTGATAAAATACCTTAATTTTATTGTCAAATTGAATAAAAATGTTGTCCTTGGTTATAATATCTAATACTAATAATTTGCGCGTTGTGCTTCGTTGCACCTCTGCTCACTATAGCAGCCACAGTTGCTGTCCTCGATATAATATATAATAGTAATAATTAGAGCGTTGTGCTTCGTTGCACCTCTGCTCACTATAGCAGCCCAGTCACTGTTACCAACTTCATTTTGATTTTGCTGCACTGTTGCTCCATATAACCTACTAAGTATTTTGCGTTGCCATGTTGAAAATCTGGAGTGCAGAAAAATTTTTCCCGCACTAGAGCGGAAAAGTGATTCTTTGCGTTCTGTAATCAGTGCAGCAATGGCCACTTTTCAACGTAACTGTAGGAAAAGATTATTTTTCTCAATTATAGGTAGTAGCTCAATGTAAATAAAAAATCTGACTTACCCAACGTACAAGATTAAGCAAAGTACAGAAGTCTCATCACGTCTTGAGAACAAAGGTCTACAATAGGTGGCCAGAGTCAATAAAAAATTATCCAATATCTTTGTTCGGCAAATCACTATTTGATCTTCTGCGTGCAAACCCCTTCTGTTCTTTGGAGAAGTTTTTCACACATTCTTTATAATAAATTAAGTGTTAAGTGTTATGAATATTCTATTATATAAGTACATTATTGACGTTGCTGATGACTGTATGGTCCGATAGCAAACGAACTAAATCTATCTATCTGTTGCAAGTCATTACTCACGTTGTTAAATTTTATTTTAATTTGAATTAATAATTTTATTATGCATACCGTACTCTAGTGGTACCGTACTCCATAGTGTATGAATTTGATAAGATTTCAATTCTAATATTACTAGCTATAATTAAAATATAAATATGACTATTTTTTATTAAACAAAATATGTACTGCATATAATAAAAAATTCTTTATGTGTAAAATCGATAAATGAAAATGTTTACAATATCAAAGAAATTGACTTACCTTGTGAAGTTCAAAGGTTTTCAAAACCAGTTTTGATTTAGACACAGTGCTAATAAAACGCCGTTGGATAGTGTAATTTGTATTCTGACATTATTTTTTTTTTTTTGAACCAATTGGAATGATAATTCGTTTTTTTAACTATTTTTCACAGTCAAGTTTTTGAATAAAAGTGATTAATCACGTGTGGAGCGCTTTCGGATTTTCAAATACATTTTCAACACTCGGATTAAGTGTGTGATTTAAAATCCGAAAGCGCTCCACACGTAAGTACTAGTTTTAATCACTTTTATTTAAAAAACTTGAATGTAGTGTCGTGAAAAATAGTTTAAAAACTGATTATTAACTAGCAGTTAGATAGACATGAAATGTGAAAAAGATGAAAATTGAAATAATTTTCTATAAAAACAATCACACTTGCACACAAAGAAACGCTAAACTTAGCGATTTAGCTCAAACGCATAAAATTTAACCAAAAATTAAGGAAACACTGATTGTCATTAGTTGAAAATATTTTATAATGTACGTTTATCAGGGCTACTCGATTAATTTTTCTGAAAATTATACATACATGTAAATGAAATTATTCATACCGTAGACAATATAAAATGACTGTTAAAAAAGACATTCATTGTCTAAATATTTCTTGTCCTTTAAAATAAAAAGAAAGGGTTAGTAGTTCATTCATTCAAAAAAGCTTTCTAGTATGATACATTTTTCTTGAGGTTTCCAACATTTTTCTGCAATTTCTCAGCTTTTTCAAGAAATAATTAACAGAAAATGTTCAAATTTGGTACACAGCTTCAGCTGAGGCGTTCATGAGAAGTGCTAGGAAATAACGTCAAGCATACGCCCAAAATCGGCTGCTTCGCACAGTTTTCTACATTTCCTCAGCTTTTTCGAAAAGTAATAGACAGACTATATACAAATTTGGTACACGAGTTCAGCTAAGGTGTACAAATGTTGTGTCTAGAGTGATTTGAAATTACGTCAAAGATAACTCAAAATCGGCATTTTCTCCAGTTTTTCATTGCGTTTTTCTACACTTATCCAGTAAATTTAAATACCAGGATCAAATTGTGCCTGAGTGATTGTCTCCATTGACTATTTGACAGAAGGAAGCAAGCTCAAATGAAAAATGCAGGCAAGCGAAGCGAGCCTGCCTGATAGTGATTTATAAATAAACAGTCACTGATATTAAGTATCTGGTCATTCAGTATTATTGAACTTAATATTTACAAACAAATTTTTAATATTTTTTTCAAATGATCAATTCACTGTTAGTAATTTATTTATTATCATATAAAAAACGACTATAAAAATCATACATTTAAGAAGTCCGTTCCTACAATTCGAAGAATACAATTCGAAAATTCGAAGAAAAAATTCGCAAAAATATATATAAACAATATACAATATTTGAGTATCAAATAATATGATTTAAAATTTAAACATAATTCTAATTCTGAAAACGGAATAATGTACGTTAGGTCAATTATAGAACTTAATTTGGCAAAAACTGCCCTTTTACTATTGAATTTTCGTTCTACACCTTTTTGTAAGAACTAATTATTCTTTTATTATCCAATATGTATAGTTTATACTGTTGAACTAGTTATTTTATACTGTTTGTAGATTCTTTATTTTTGTTATTCAACTTCCATACTGGATTTCCTAAGTATTACCTGATTTCAGGATGTTTAATGTATTGATTTGCTCAGTAATGCTACCCTCAACTATGTTTTCCACTCTCATCATGTATTAAAATTTAAATATTTATTTATTCATACAATAAAACAATTCCCACTGAGTCTCACGAGACCCATAGTGCAACAAAAACAAAATAGCACTGTACATGCATAAACATAGTGTAAAACTAAAATTATAAAAATAAGAACAGTAATAACATGGATTACACTGAAAACAATATTGAAAGATAGACAAGTGAAACAGAAAATAGAGAATTAAATTGAATGCAGAAAGATTATAATCATTATTACAATCAGTTACATTTAAAAATGTAATAACTACAGTATTGAATAGAGAAATGCATAAAGGATAACAAGTAGTGCAAGGGGTGTTACACTAGCCACGTCCTTGCATCCAAGTAACCTAATTTATGCAAAGCTGATAGCAGGTCAAGTTATGCGAACAATTCCTGACAAGAATTGGTTACCATACAAATTATCCAATTACTGGTATCGTTCATCCAGCGCCGTATGACGATCGTTTTTAAAAGTGGTTCGTTTGACCAGTTATCATTAAATCGACTGTTCTATCGAATTGGAAGTGCTATATAATATGTTGCTCTCGAAAGTTACAGCAAATTAAAGGTCCACTTGAAGGTCGCTATCGCCGCTCAAGCAACTGACCACAAGGCTTGCCTACTATAGTGGTCACCTTACTAAATTGGTTCAGCTCCTGGCTGCATTCTCAGTTAGCCAACAAACAATCATTGTTACGCCATCGCATATCACATAAATCATTATCTGAAAATTAATTAATTAAATCAAATCATATTATTCGGAGTTAGAGATGATTTTTTCTGCTGGTTGAATGCAACACCTACTTCTATTTATTTATCAACATTGTAAGAATAACGTTCACTGATATATATATATATATATATATATATATATATATATATATATATACACACACATATATATATATATATATATATATATATATATATATATATATATATATATATATATATATATTCATTTATTTATAATTGAATTAACATGTTTTGTAAATGTTACCTTGTCAAGCAGTCTTCAATATACGTTTTTTCTATTCTATTCTAACAGAGACAAAAATTATAATATTATACAAAAATCACTTCACTTATATGGGCTACTTCATTCAAATTAAAAAAAACAATATAACACTTGTAGCACCCTTTTATTAAAACATTTTAACAGTTGAAATGTTTTAAAGTTTTTGAAATGTTTTAATAAAAGGGTACTACAAGTTCTATATTGTTTTTATTATTATTAAGAGAGGATAACAGGCTGAGTAATGATATCATGTTTATGCATTTTTAAAAATGATTTATAATATATATGTAATTATTCATATATCATGCTCACAACATTTATTTATTAAAAGTACTATGTACTACCATAGACTGAATAAACTTGAATCTGTGGTACTACATAACAATTTACTAACAATTTGCTTTACTCTATTAATATATTTGAATAATTTGTATCTCTTTTTTCCGTAACACTTACAAATTGCTCAGGGACTTAGTACCAGAACCTTTAAGAATGTAACTGAGCGTAATATTTTAGAATCCTATCCATTTGGCAAACTTAAGAGAAAAAACTCCAAGTGTATACCCAAATCTGAATATTTTTCCCCTTTTATATTTGTTTACATTTTATGTGGGAAGCTGCCTAATACGGATTAAACTATAGTCCCATAAACCAGTCTGCAGCCGTCCCTCACTCAATGCATTATTCACCAACTTTTCCTGGAGCTTTTTCTCATCTAACTAGGAGCTCTCCCAACTAAAATTGATTTTTTGATTAACTAATTTTTCGTTGCCAAAATGTGTGAATTGTTTTACTCAAGCAAAGTTTTTATACACATATAAAGATGTGGTCAAGGTCAAAAATCAATGTTGATTCCCTTATGCTGGAAGCGTGAGCTTGTAGTGCACACGCCCACTAAAGTCTGATAACTTGATTCACAGTAACTATGAGTTTTTCGTCGTCGGAATATGCAAGTAACGTTTTTATTTAAAACATGAAGAAATATGCGTTTATATTTATAACGGTAGTATAAAATATGCGAAGGCTAGATAACACCATATACAGAATATACTGAGAGAACATAGGTATACTTTCTCTATTTTTATTCTATGACAACACATTGTGAACTAATTTGATGAATGGTCGATTGATCCAGTAAGTCATTTTAACGTACCAATACTTATTGATTCATAACCGAAGTACAGTACTCTCCATTGCATTTCTAATTATACTTTGTGCTGATATAAATAATGCTACTTAATTTATTCCAGTTTTTGGTAAGTTTTGTTTCAGCACCAAGGCGTGGTTACATAAAAGCCTGTTTAATTTTAACCGAGATTTACTGTAACGAGTACCAATCAGAGAAGGCTTTTTCTCAAAAACAATAGCCTGAGCCTCTTGAATACATTAGTTGAATATGAGTAGACAATATGCTTTTTCAGTAGATAATCAAACTAGAATAACTAAATAAAATGAAATTGAAACTATGTTTTTTCAATATATTAAACTTTAAGCTTTTACCAATTTCTGCTTGTTGAGTCGCAATTACAATTTCTCTAATTCAATTTAACATGAGATGTAACCTCTGAGTATGCAGCTCTTCGATGTACAATATTAAATTCTAAAATTCAATATTATATACATTTGCTAAATTCGATACATTTGCTTTTAAATCTTAAATATATTTCCTCCTAAACATTTCAATTTTATTTCACTTAACAATGTTGATATTACATTAAAATTTATATTGGAATTCCGCGTTCGAAAAGTTTCCAATCTGTTCGATACGGTACTGTCATGTTCACCCTTTTAATAACACCACAGAACTAAACTGTTGATTTTAATACTCTTCCAACATTTTTTCCGTTATTTTATGTTCTAATAACTTTTCCAATGATTTGCAATGTTACAACCTGTACATATATTTATGATTTATCATAAATATAAAAGCCAATGATATAATTTTATCACATAGAGGTATATTTATAATCCCTTATACTATTAAAAATACTGGTTCATGTTGCAATAATTAATAGAGTTATATTTCAATATGAAAAAATATTCAATAAAACTGTAATTGAATACCGGTACTTGATACAATATAAATCTCATTTTCCTCCCTCTATTGTCAATAATTTAGTATCATTAGAGGCCCACACCAATATTGAATGTCTGAGGAAACAGTTGATATATATATATATATATATATTATATATATATATATATATATATATATATATATATATATATATATATAAACCTTATTCCATATCACTTTCTCACAGACTCTAAGATTGGTAGAAAAACTAAACTTGATATAAAAAACTGGATCTACAGTACCATTTTCTTCCTATCAACGAATAAGGCTCAAGATTCCAGCTCAAACTACTAATTGAAATGCCATTTCTTTAGATATATTTGTAAGAAGAGGACTCACTTATTCCAGCTTAAACTACTGATTGAAATGCAATTTCTTTAGATATATTTGTAAGAAGAGGACTCGCTTATTCTGGCTCAAACTACTGATTGAAATGCAATTTCTTTAGATATATTTGTAAGAAGAGGACTCGCTTATTCTGGCTCAAACTACTGATTGAAATGCCATTTCTTTAGATATATTTCTAAGAAGAGGACTTGCTTATTCCGGCTCAATCTACTGATTGAAATGCCATTTCTTTAGATATATTTGTAAGAAGAAGAGGACTTGCTTGTTCCGGCTCAAACTACTTATTGAAATGCCATTTCTTTAGATATATTTGTAAGAAGAGGACTCGCATATTCCGGCTCAAACTACTGACTGAAATGCCATTTCTTTAGATATATTTGTAAGAAGAGGACTTTGCTCATTTTTTCTCTCTTTTTTCCTATACTCTTCTCCCATTCTTATCTTTGTCGCTCCTCTTCACCCTTCTTCCCTTTCCTTCCATAACCTCTACCAGTCTATTACATGGAAACCATAGTTGGCTGGGTATTTTTCCTTCTTTCTTCCTTTTCGGCACACCCCATCATGAAGCCTGTTTTTCGTATTTTATTAGAAATTTGTAATTTGATTGTGTTGTTTTGTATTTTGATTCCTTTTGTGTATCTTGTGTTGACTTGAATTAAAAATGATTGATTGAATAAAACTTGGTATAAAAAGTGAAAACCAATTATTTGCACTAGTCTTTGTATAATATAGTAGTGCATATTTGAGTGCACTGTAGACTCTATACGACCTCAGCTCACACTTTTTCTCTCTCTCACTCTCTCAACCCTTATTTTGTGCAAAACGCATGTAATTGGTTCAGTATATGGTTTCCAGTGACAGTCATAAGTTTTGTAATTGGTATTAAAGGATAAGAATGCTCACTATGAATTGAATAGTGAACTTCTCCATAGTAGAGTTAAAAGTCAGTTCAGTCCACAAAAGAGTATGAGGAAGTCAGGAGGAGTTGGAGCTCTATTCTCTTAGGTTCATCGAAGATTATTTAAAACGTTCTTATGTTTCAGTAATGGAGATGGCGTATGCAGGTCACTACTATAACGCTGATGGAACTCCACACGATCCATACCATTACCTGCATTTGCCGCATGACCCTCCACTCTACCCGACATTCCACGAGGTTCCTCTCACAAGTTTTTCCTGCGCTGGCAGAGAGTGGGGCTACCATGCTGACACCGAAGCCTATTGTCAGGTGAAACAAGTCACAGATTTCAATTCAATTCATTGATACATCTTATAGAAAAATAATAGTTTCAGTAAGGGTCAGAACATAGTGGAGCAGAAAAGGTAGAGTGTATTGAAGTAGACGTGTATAGGAATTTTTGAACTTCTTAACGTACAGGTCAATAATAGTCCCGGTAACGGCAAAAATATAGTGGAACGGTTAAGGTAGAGTTTATCTGAGAAGGTAGTTGAGAGGGTTGAAAATAATGAATGTAGGCTATTCAAATATGTCAGAAAATAGTGAAGCGGTGAAGTTAGGGTAGAAGGTAGAAGGAAGCTGAGACATTCAGATACATTTGAACACTCCCAGCTGCCTTCTATGCTACACTCTACCTTCACCGCTACGTCATATTTTGACCCTAAACTGCCACTGTAGTATTTAAAGATTTGCAGTGTCGGATTAGCGAAAATTTCTAGTTAATAAACGCTGCATTGTAAAACATGTACTAAACAATATGGAAATAGCCTACACAACTTTGACATGTTTAATGTTTCATTGTATTTGATTTCATTTGAGTGGCTATAAATGAGTAGGTTGATTGCTGAATGATAATGTTTGGATATTCAATAAACAAATGTAAAACAATGGTCAAAGCAAATTATCAAAAAAGTGATAAAAATGAATCAACAGTTATTCTAAGAGAATAAATCTCGAATCAATGTAGGTACTTGAATACTTATTTCAAATACGTGAAATATATGCGTACTTGAATAATTAATAAATTCAACTCACAGAAGAGTGAACTCTTTGAATTCACTTAAAAAATAAAAGGTTAGCAAAATCTGATAAAACGATCATAATAGATTAAAATCTTTTGTATTGTCGATATTTTGAAATTATCGTATGATAAGCATTGAATTTCGATAGCTAGTTAATTACATTTATACTGACTATTATAGCAATGAAAATTGAAGATAGAAAATGCCATTGCTATTACTCAGTGACGTAGATGTAGTTTTTAGTTACAGTAGTCAAAATAAACTGATAAATTTCAATGCTTTACAGAAAAATTGCTGTTCGAGAACAAATGAATGAAATTGGTAAATTATAGTTTAAAGAAACAAAAGACAAATACAATTGACAAAATGATATTTAAAATAAGAATAATAAATCTTATCTAAACCAGTGTCTGTGTGTGAGAAGGTTGTATACAATTGAAATACAGTAGTATAACACAAACTCTCTAGGTAATAGCTTATAAGGATGTTTTAGATTTTTATTGCTAATTAGCTTAATCTCAAGCACACAAATTGATGTGGTGAGAGAAGAAAAAAATTAAACAAGAAATATCGCAAAAAATCTTCTGAATCAAGAATTTGCTGAACCAGTAGGCCTAAATAGCATAGCGGTAGTAAAAGTGAGGCAATTTAAAATAAAACATAATATAAGACCTACATAAAATATCTATAGATACTATCACTATCGTATGTTGAAGATATGGATTAGTATAGTATTACACAATTGTACAGAATGTTCTGAAAAAACGTGCGCATAAGTCAGGGTGTGATTCCTCACATCAAAAGAAAAAAAAAGTTCTAATTAACATAGGTCCGAAAATGCTGAGTTACCAAGTTAAACAGAGTGGAATTTCAGTGCCCCTGCTGAAACAAAGCCCTATGGGTATTTGTTGACAATTAATTAAGATGCACAATTTAAGCGTACTTTATGTAAAAAATGATCTGAGAAATTGAATAGAGCATTTTCCAGACCTGTAGCTACAGTAATTTTTAAGATACGAGTATGTGATGAAATACGCGAAACTTGGTCCCGAAAAACAAGTTATTTTAATGTTTAAAGCAGATTTACTATGTTAAAGGTACAATAAACACAGCATATTTTCTACAGAACTTGTAGAAAATTTAATTTCGAAGAGAAAGATGTAGAATAAGATTACAATAGACAAACGCAACCTTGAAAAAATAATCCTTAATTACATACAAGGCGCATGACAAATAGAGAGCTTAACAGATTTTGTCTATTTTTCATACGCCTTGTATGTAATTAAGGATTATTCTTTCAAGGTTGCGTTTGTCTATTATAGACTTATTAATATATCTTTCTCTTCGAAATTAAACTTTCTACAAGTTTTGTGAGAAAATATTTTGAGTTTATTGTACATTTAACTTATTAAATCTGCTTCAAACCTTGAAGGAACTTCCTTTTCGGGACCAAGTTTCGCGTATTTCGTCACATACTCGTATCTTAAAAATTACTGTAGCTAACGGTCTGGAAAAGGTTTTATTCAATTTCTCAGCTCATTTTTCATAAAGTACGCTGAATTTAACATCTTAATTAACAGTCAACAAATACCGGTAGGGCAGGGGAACTGAAATTCAGACGAAATCTTTCACTCTGTATAACTTGGTAACAAAGCATTTTCGGACCTATGTTAATTAGAGCTTTTTTCTTCTTTTGATGTAAGGAATCACCCTCTGGCTTATGGGCACCTTTTTCAGAACACTCTGTAAAGTAATCTTCTATTCTCTAATTTGAACTGGCTGGCTCAGGTCTATTCTGTAGTGAGGTCCACGTTATAGTGGCACTGTTTGATTAGTAATGGTATTGCTATCCTTGTCTATCATCCAACAAAGCGGATAGCGCTAACTCTTTCTCGTTTTGCTCTGTTGCCAGATCGGCTTTTAAAAATGTAGAATTGATAATTAATTGCTTGCTTAATAAAATATAATTGATTATTTTAAACGAGAATGAACAGTTAATATTACATCAATAAACCTGTATCAGCTACCGTCTATAGAAGGCATTGACAAGACAGAGGATCGGCAACCTTTTTTCCTATCTTTCTCCACTACCATTATAACGTGGACCTCACTATATTCTATTGTACAGAAGCAGTAGGCCTACTATAGAAGAGTATCTCAAAATCAGCCGTTTAGGCTAATCATTAGGCTTACAATCTTTAGTGAATAGTCAATGGAATAGTAATTATACAACTGGTTATTATAATATCATACAAAGTGTCCCACGAAAGGAGTAACTACCTAAGACCATAGATTCTACACGAAATTTGCAACAAAAAGAGACCAGTAAAATTCCCTTTTATATGACCTTACTTTTCGAGATCTATCGACTTTTCGATATCTTTGAAATAGGCATACGGTACTTATTTGTCATTGAAACGTCAATAACTAGATATATGAGTCAAAATCAAAATCTAATTCTAAGGATTAATATACAACATCTGGTTGGAAAGAGGGAGAAATTTCCAATATCATTCATACAGGCCAAAAGTTTTTGAATTTTTTATGAGCGTTCTATGCCATAACCATAATAACCATAGAATTCGAATAAAATTAGCTGACATGCCAGAGGGCGGCTTCACCCCTAGAATTTCCCTGAAAACCCTCAAATTTTGGGACTATTTTCAATTTTTCCATTCTATTTCGAAAACCTCACGTTTTTCGAAAGAAACATTTCCTACAAAATTGAAGACAATTCTAATAAATTGGGTAGTAGCGCAGGATTCTAAAACTTTTGGGTTTGGAGCTACAGATTTTCAAAAAAATTGTATTTTTCAAGGTTTTTTTTGAAAATTCTGGAAACTCACCACTTCCACTATATAAAATTTATACAACTTGAAGTATTATGGAATAATTATAAAAGTTACATACGGTATCGTATAAGTATTTACGACATACTAAGTTATACAAATAGCAGTGGCTACAGTTACGGTAACCGTAGCAGAGTGACCGTAGCTCCAGTTCGCGTTCCGGTAAAATTATAACTTCGTTTGCGAATGCGCCAACAAACTTCGTTTGTCACAGCACTCATTACCGGACCTTACCTTGTCTAAATACAGCATTGTAATGCTCTATTATATATCCATATAAGCATTACAATGCTGTATTTAGAAACGGTGATCTTAAAGCCTATATATGCGGATGTATGGTGTAGCATATCTGAATAGAGCATAATTATATTGGAGCAGCTGAAAATTGAACACCAACTGAAACTGAAAGTATCACTTCTGAAGTTGTTTCCTAATCTATCTGTCGGGGTTTCGGGTACAGAACCCCCCTACGCCCCCCTCCAACACAACAAAAAAAATCGGGAGTTTAGGTAATAAATAGCTTAGGTCTATAATGATTCGTTTAAAGGCTTTTCGCATATCTTTTTCCTTAAACTTACCTTTTTTTGGTCGATGTCACTTGGACTTACTTCTCATTACACCACCATGAGTACATTTATAATTCAGTTCATAATATACAAGCTCATCCTTTAATTTTTTTCTTTTCCACTACTATATTTTTTCAAATCCTGGAAGGATGTAAACTTCATGATTGAAACATTGAAACGATAGGTTATCATAACCATGTGACCAAAAACCATTGATATAATAGTTAGATGACTAAGCTATACCTTCAAGCGTTTGGAAGCATGATGCCTCCTTCATTATTTTCTCGTCGCCATTGAATATCGGGCAAGAAGTCAGACGCCCAGACAGACTTATATGGGAAAACATCGACTTTCATTGCGTTATATCTTTCGACATACTTGATGGATTTCAATATATTTTTTTTAAACTTTTCGTCATTTCCATATGATACAATGATTTGTTCATTGAACATTATTTTTAACTCGACCAAACATCTAATTTAGTGAACCTACCTCAATACAGATTGTGATCCATTCTATTAGCAAATGAATCTCATTTTTACAATATTTTCCTATCACTATGTATTTAGGATATGGAAAATAAAACATTTATCATAGATCGCTAATATTACCGTATATTTTATTAGATGGCAAATAATAATAAATTAACCGTTATCACAATATTTCGTGAAACTGTTTCTCATTCGTTTTGCAACTTAAGTATAAGTACCTAACTATACTCTATAGGCCTACTCCTATATTTAATATAAGATAATAAATAACTACATATTATAAGAACGGGAAAAAAACAATAGCAATGATGAAGAATTTATAGACAATTTTAGCAAATAATATTTTTTATAATACAAATTTAGGATACAATATTTTCATAGTTCACAAAATATTACAATATAAGACAAATTAATGGAATGGAATAATATGGATACCTATATTGGATCTATGGAAAGAAAATATTTATTATAATATTACCGAAACTTATATTTTATTACTTATTGGTTACTATTTTATTAATGAAGTCTTTTAATAAATATCTCAAAATACAAACTGTAAGGAAGCAATAGTAAACGATCATATTGGCACTATAGTGAGGTCCACGTTATGATGACAGTATTTGATCAACTTTGGTTTTGCTATCCTTGTCTATCATTCGACAAAGCCGGTAGCACTATCCTTTTCTAGGTCCACAATTGTGCCAATTATGTTTTTGACAGTGTAGAAATATGATTAAATAATGCAGAGAATCGGCATCGCTATTCTTCTATCTTTATCCACTGTCATTATAACGTGGACCTCACTATAGGCTTAGCCCACATGAAACATGACCGATGAAAATATAAAAATACTTAGGTATGAAAAGATATATTTTTGTCTGGCGCATGCCGATTCGTACATCCATAAGCACTGCATGAAACTACCATACTTTGAATATTTTTTATTGCTTCAATAAAAAAATATTATCATTTGAAAAAGGCTCTTTTTCTACACAGCGAATACAAATACCCGACTTCTTGCCCGAAATTTCTGGTGGCGAGACTAGAGCAGTGGCATCGTAACGGACTTCGCTCTTATTAATCGTATTCTCTATATCAATGCCAAAAACCATCAACACCACAATGCACAATCATGTAAATAGCGGTAGCCGAGCGGCTACGGCTAACGGTTACCGTAACTGTAGCCACAGCGTATATAAATCTCAATAGAGTGACATTCATTTCATTTCGGATTTCAGTTGATGTCGAATCAGCTGTTTGGTCATTGTTCTCGTTCATTATCTAAAATTATAAATACTTTTCGAATAATACCAATATAATATATTGTCATTTGAAAGAAAAACTCTTAATTCCTGAACTAATTTTTAAATTTTATAATCAAAATACTCCACATAATTAAACAGAATCTTAAACCAGTTATAGAATAGACACGCTGGGAAGTCTAGCCTCTAAAGCCAACATCTACTGCCTAATCGCCAAATCGTGACGTCATCATCGGATAGAAAACTTTCAGATTGTATCTATTCAAGAAAAATATAAATTATTATTTATTAAAATTGTAAACTCCCGCTACGCTCCCGCTGAAACAGACACAATCTGCTATGGAAAACAATGTAAATAAACTCTACAGAAAAGTTTTCTATCTGATGCTGACGTCACGATTTTGAGATATGGCAGTACATGTTGGCTTCATTGACTTTCAGTATGAATATACAATGGGCCTACAATGGGCCGTGTCTATTCTATAACTGGTCTCAGAACAGAATCAACCTTTTAGGGTATGTTCATCTAACTTTATAGGTTAGGTTAGATTGAGTTACATTTCGAATAATACGAATATAGGCCTACAGTAATAATTGCCATTTAAAAGCAAACACCTAACCTCCTAACAAACCCTTTTACCTTTGATAATTAACCTAATATACCTTTGATAATTTACCTTTTACCTATGTTAATCTAAGTTTATAACTTAGGTTATGTAACTGAAATAGAGAGGAACTGAGACCCTCGCTTTTATTGCAAACAATGACAATCAGGAGCCTTCTCGTTATGCACTGAAACAAAGTGAAGTCTGCAAACAATCTTAAATAAAATATATTGATGCATGTTATTTATTCTGTTAATAATGGAACTGCGACTACGCCAAGGAGGATAAAGTATTGGCACAGTGGTTTCGGAAAGCAAACTCCAGCTGTTTAAAGCCTAGAACTTAGCTAAATCCGTGCTCGGAAACCGGCACTTATTTTATTTAATCTTAAGAATAATATAATTTTCACTTCCGTTAATATATATATATATATATATATATATATATATATATATATATATATATTATATATATATAATATATATATATAATATATATATATAAATGTAGTAAATGCAGGTTAAAGAGAAAATAAAATACGTTGAAAGAGAATCCCAAACCCATTATAACAAATTCATTATAAAAAAATGGGAACTTTCATTATTCAAACTTTTATGTGGATTTAGTGATATTTGAATTTAGTGCGTTACAAGCAGGTAGCATCCCTGGTCCACCAAATTTGGGCGGGAGATGCGTCCAAAAGATAACCACAAATAATACAGAACGGTACACCATATTAGTTTGTAACTTCATTTCATTGTAAACAAGGTGATGCTTATGCTTATTTATATGTTGTTCTAAATAGTGTAACAAGTTGTTACACTTTTATGCAAGTTTTGTTTATTATTATTATTCACTTGCTCGTATTGATCTTGAATTTAATTCAAATGTCTGTAAAAGAAAGAAAAATTGCAATTATGGGTTTAAAAGGTGTAGGAAAAACTTCGTTGTGTACGAGATTTGTACAGGGACAATTTGAAGAGGATTGCATTCCTACCATATCGAATTTTTTCAACACATCTAGGCAATTCAAAAACGAAGACTATGATTTGATAATAGTTGATACAGCGGGTCAGGATGAGTATTCACCATTTCCAACTCAATACTCGATCGACATTCACGGCTACGTTCTTGTTTACTCAATCACGTCATCGAAATCGTTCGAAGTAGTTAAAATTATCCATGATAAACTGGTTGATATGTTAGGGGTCGCCAATGTGCCTATTGTGCTTGTAGGAAACAAAACCGATCTTCAATTTGAAAGAATGATTAGTATTGAGGAGGGTAGGAAATTGGCAGACTCATGGAATGCTGCTTTTATTGAAACTTCAGCCAAAGACGATTTCGCTGTAAAAGATTTATTCCACACGATGCTACTAGAAATTGATAACGCAAATAATGGATACAAAAACAATAATTGTGTTATATATTGATCAAGTTCCATAGGTAGGTAATAATATTATCAATAATTAAGATACTGTAAATCTTACATGCACCTTGCGAAACATTGAGTAGGCCCAGGCTACCATACCGTAGGCCTACTGAGATTTCTATTACTTTCATGATTTATCTAAACTGATATGAGCATACCATTTTGCAACTATTTAAACGTTAAGCATACGTTTTAGGGTATCAACGTTCTATTTTTATTACTTTTCAATTTTTTTCATTAGTTTTAATAATGTTTCTAAATGAACCGAACTTTACGAACTCACGTTGTAAACTGTCTACTATTTAGCCTATGTAGTAAACCAGCGGCCAGCCAGTCTACAGATGGAGATGACAGATTGCATTGATCCAATTTTTATTTTTATTATAATCAGCTTATATTATGTATTAAAACAAAACCAATATAATTTTTTACAATTATTGTCAAGTAAAAAAATAAAGGCTCATTCTATCAGATACGGATCGAAAACGACAAAAATATAGGCTAGGCCCCTATGATATTTATTTGCGATAAATATAATAATTATAAATGATTAAAAAGAATCTTCTATTAAAAAGAATCTAGAATTGATATTGTTAATATAGGCCGGGTTAGTCTAGTGGTCTGGGGCGTTATAAACTTTAATCTGCACTGTCTGGTTCGTGGGTTCGAATCCCGACGGTGAATTGTACGTTTGACGGATCTTATCAAATCACCCACACACTTTCCATTACCTATGCATTAGGTAAAAAGATTACCTATGTGGACATTACCCGCAATAATAATAATAATATAATAATAATAATAATATATATATATATATATATATATATATATATATATATATATATATATATATATGATATACTGGATTGACGTGAATCACAGCTATCCACTATAGAAGGCGATGGAAAGTAGAAAAGTGGCAACTATACCATTTCTCTGATTTACACTCATCTTGTCTATTGTATTGAGCTTTGGGGAAGTACATCTATTGGAAATACTCAAAAAAATTTCATTTTACAGAAGCGTGCAGTACGGTATTTGGCTAAGCTTGATTACAATCACCCCTGTAGAGATGCCTTCATAGATTTAAAAATTCCAACTTTAACATGTATTTACATCTACAGAGTTGTTCTTTTTATTGCTAATAACTTGTACTCATTCAAAACTAATTCTGATATGCATGGCTATAATACACGAGGTAGTGGCAATCCATGTATTGTTCAGCATAGATTGAAGTTTTCCGACAAAGACCCTCGAACCTATGGTCTGAGACTATTAAATAAGCTACCTAGATCTCTGTCCATGTCATCTGCAACTTTTAAAAAAGATCTGTATACTTTTCTTGCGGAGAAAGCGTATTATAGTGTGGAAGAGTTCCTCACTGATAGATAAATATTGTTTATTTCATAATGTCTGTAGTATTTAATACACGTGGTTGGATTGCTGGCTGTGACATGCTTATTCATATGACATTCTTTAGGCTATTATGAATTATTCTGACGATATATGTTAGTTTTTGTGATATCTTTTTATAGATTTTGTGTATTGTTTTATAATTAATTGTATATATTGTCTTTTGACTTTTTTAAATTATTGTAATTATTGACTTGGCCTGTACTTTCTTGTATTGTTTATGGCTTAATCTTTATCTATTATTTCCACTGAATTTGAAAGGTGATTCTCACTATAGGCGCAAAATGAACGGTTTAAAAGCTGAGATTACTGGGAAAGTCACGTAAATTCGATTGCGCTTATTTAGCCAGACGGCACAAACAAAACTACCTGAGTAACTTTTCAAGCTTCATCCTGATACAGTGGAGAAACGTATGGATATCGTTTGAAAGGATGATTTCTTTGGCACTCATTAATCATAATTACAAAAACATGATTACATCACGTAAAAGACGATCCCACTAGCAGAAAAAACAGAATATTCGTCATTCTTTAAAATACCAACTTCTTCAAAATTACAGAAAAAAGTAGGTTATTTAAGTACGGTCATGTAATGAATTATTCATGTTAAAAGCGTCATCCGTCTGTTATTCAAATAGAATGGGGGGAAATCCATATTTTATTAAAATCAAACATTTCATAGTAACAATAATGTATTTGAACGAAAAATCGATAAAAATAAACATCAGATACTGTTGCTGGTGAGATATTGCGATATATCCATAATAAAAAAACTGGGTTGTTGTCAAAAATATCACTTATTTATTGTAAAACTCACAAACATTTTTCAATACCAATGGTGTCATCTTTAGTTTTGAATTCCTCACACTGATAATGTCACAATTGGTGTTGAAGTATGTTTGTGAGTTTTACAATAAATAAGTGATATTTCTGCCAACAACCCAGGGTTTTAATTAAAAATAAACATTTTTTTTCATAAAGACCGTAAACTTGAAAACGTAAGTATGTATATGAGTATTTGTATATTTTAATAAATTTGTGTTAAGTCTTCTTTCAATTGATTCACTTATCAATTGATATTAGTTTCGATGAGTATATAATAATTATGATGATGTTTACTTGCAGGCTTATCATCTTTGCCAAGGCGGACTGGTTAGAAGTTTCCTGTGTACGAACGGCACTTTATTCCATGATGAGTTCCAGGTGTGTGATCAATTCTATAATGTACGTTGCGGAAGTCCCTATAGCGATCTATGATTTCATTTCATCTTCATTATTTTAAAAAATGTAAATAAAGCTTTCTCATTTCACACACTACGGCTGTTTACATGATTATTTATACAATCATTTATATATTTAGAGCTAAAGAAGATACAGGCATGAGATTCATTCCATGTCAGTTCTAATAATTATTCTGCATGAATAATCATATTCAGAACAGCTTCTGATTGGTCTAGTAGCTTCCATCTGACGAACATAGACAACAGAACTATGCAGCCCTAAAAATTCAACGAATACAATGCTGTAGTTCTAAAATAAAGTAATGGGACGTTTCTGTTGGGTTCGATCCCCGGTTCTGACCAGTGAGTATAGAATGTAGCATTCTATACATTCTGTTACATTTTATACTCACTGGTTCTAACACAATCTATGTGAATTTACAAAGCTATATTGCTATGTTTGTTTTGTTTTCAAAGTAGTCATGATGAAATTCTTCACACAAATTAATATAACAAATAGACTAGCACAGTTAATTGAAAGCAGTTTGCAATCACCAGCTAGTTTTTTTATCACGCATAGTAACTGTCCTACAGGTGAACAGAGTTTTTCGGGGGTGGACACCCGGTCAGTCAATAGATTAGTCAGATAATTCCATTTACACACCATTCCATTTCAGTGTGAATATACTGGGCATCGGAAACAAAATTGTAGAAAAAATTTGTTGAATGATAATTGATATTGTGGAATTTTTACATAGTTGAAGAAACAAAGTTTTTTTTGTCACATCCACATTTATTAGACTTTTACATATTCCTGTGTAAAACTAATAACACTGACAAAAATACACAGGACTGTGTAAAAGTCTAACAAATGTGGGTGTGAAAAAATAAAACTGTGTAAAAGTCAAAATTGACGAGTTGAATTCACTCCTCGCAGATCTGAAGAATCCATTGGCTGGCTCCATGTGATACCACTATCCTCAATAACTATACTCTTGCTTCATCTTATAGTGGAAACAATAAAAGAAGAGGTTGTAAGTGTATCATTTTTTAAAAATTCATCAATTTTAAAGTCAGATATTGAGGCCCTGGCTATTGAGAGTACATTAGCTGTTGTGTTTAGTCTGAAGAGGAATGGAATTTCTAGAGTATTTGTAGTGATTACTATAATATATAGAGCGCCGGATAGTTCTGTGTAGATTTTTTTCAATATCTATGACAGGCTCTTGTGTTTGCTCAAGCGGGAAAGAAAACAATATTTATGTGTGGCGATTTCACTACTGATCTTCTAAAATAAAATAGTAGGGATAAGAATACGTTTTTGAACATTACGGCGTCGAATTTATATAAACTCATTTTTGACAAGCCAACCAGAATATCCTCGTTTTCAGACACCTGTACTGATAATGCAATTACGAATTACAATCCAAAATAAATTCATGGAAATATCAATGACCTATGTATCTCAGACCATCTGTCTTTGAGTGTGACTATTGAGAAAGTGTTTGCTATGGAACGCTCTGTATATGAGTCGAGAAGATGTATAAATAATATATCACTCAATTAAATCCACAACCTATTAAATACGGTAGATTGGTCACTTTGTTTCAGCAATACTGGAGATAAAAATGCCTTTAATGCTTTCCATTCCTTATTTTATAATCGATTTACTGGATCTTCCCCGCTCAAGAAGTTTAAAGCTACAGTGAAAACCTTCAACAAAAACTGGTTGACTAATATAATGGAATTAGGATTTCATGTTGTAGAAAAAGAGCACCGTGCATAGAGGCTAGAACTAATAGGAACACCTATAACTTTTTGTCACCTATAAGAAAATCCATCTTTCTCCTGTAAGAACATACAGATTGAGTCATATTGAACTTTCGGGTTTTGAAAGGGCGCTGCACGAAGAAGAGAAGGGGCAGAAGGGTGGGGATGGCGCCATTTTTAATAAACTCTTCAACTACGAACACACGATGTTGTCCCAACCAAGCCATTGCTCACACTTAAGGTTCGAACCCACTAGAACGTATCATACCATGACCGTGCCCGTACCGACACATGCAAAAAAATATTCTTTGCATCATTTGATATGTAATACACCCATTAGACCGTTCCGTCACCGGCCAAGCACGGAGCGTGCCATGCACGTCCAGGTCAACATTTGTCGGCCAGTATATTTTGTCTGTGACGGAACGCTCCTTGCATGGCACGTGACGCCTGCAAACCCCGTTGTAACCGCGCATGCACCGCGTTGGTAACCAGTTCACCGCTACATTCTCTTGCTAACTGACGCGTTTCCAACAACTTCTGACCGGGCATCATACGCGTATCATACCCGTACCATACGCGTACCATACGCGTAATGTACTGGCATAGAACGCTGTTGATCCGTTGTAGTGGGCATAGTTGTTATTTTACGTGCCTGGCATGGTCTGACACGGTCCGTGTCTGGTACGTTCTAGTGGGTTCGTACCTTTAAAACTGCATGTCATGGCGCGTCTAATGACACCATCCCCACCCTTCTGCCACTTCCCTTCTTCGTGCAGCGCCCTTTCAAAACACAAATAAAGTTCAATATGACTCACTCTGTATTAAGAGGACTCCATCTACTTACAGTTCCAGTGATCTACTTCCTAGAGATTGTTTCGTTTATTTTCAAAAACAAAATAGTACTTTACGTAACAAGTCCGGTAACGATAATTTACCGCATAAGTATGATTGTTTCTGCCCGAAACATAGTTATTATCATACGAATGCGGTAAATACGTTACCATACAAGTTACGTACAGTATTTTTTGTCATACTTATCTGAGAAAAAATAATATTGCTGAGAAACAGAAACCATTACCTGCAACTATTCGAGCTACTGCATTCTATAAACATGACCTAGCCCGTAGCGCCTAGTTCATAACAGACAGACCCTTCGAGCTCAAATAAAATCATTATAAAGGCCTAAATTATAAGATTTCAGATGAGTTCTTATAACTTGAAAATCCTTAAATGAGTTCTTTAATTGAGTTAGTATATTAATTACTCAGATGTTATTAGGACTCAGAAGAGTTCTAACATACTCGACTGTAAAGAGAACATATGATCTCTTTACAGTATATTATGCTGTAATGAAAATCACATGTTTTCTTGTTCTACAAACAGCTGTTTACCGGCTTGATTTAATGAATGGAAAACAGCTGCAATTGAGTAAGTATGACAAAAATATTTTTAATGCTACCCGAATTAGTCATACTTACAAAACACGAGGTAAATGCAGGATTATTCCAGTTCCCTATTCATAGACTGACTCTTCTCGAAAAGGGACCATATATTCAAGACTCAAGTGTTTCAACTTTATTCCAGAGGAATCAGGTTGTGTAGCATCTATAAATTACTTATATCAAAGATAACTAGGACACTGGTAGAGGCTTGTCCTTATACCATTGATGAGTGTTACATTGTGCATTTATATGACTCCGTTCTTTTAGGCTGTGCAAAGGCTAAAAATAAACTTTGAACTGGTGATATTTTTCAAAGTTTTTCGATTTGTATATCATCAAGCTATCAAAATGAAGTTTTCTCAGGAAAACATTTTTTCTGATCATTACCTTTTAAGATATGAGCGCCTTAAGTTTAGATTTTTGGGACAGAACATTTCAAATTCGGTGAGAGATAAATCCATGAGATTTAGAGGATAGATTGATTCTTCATGGTATTGTTTTCAATCAACAATCTCTTACCGAATCAATTCAATTTATCTCTAACGGAATTTGAAATGTTCTGTCCCAAAATTTTACACTTTAGGCGCTCATATCTCAAAAAGTAATGATCGGAAAAAAATGTTTTCCTGAGAAAACTTTCTCATTTTGATAGCTTGATGATATACAAATCGAAAAATTTTGAAAAATATCTCCAGTAGAAAGTTTATTTTTAGCATTTGCATAGCCTAAGCTGACATGTTGCATGCCACTTGTGCACTGCTCAAAATTTGCGGCTTTACACAACAAAGATAGTAATAAAAGTTTCCATTTTGAATTTTTCCATACAGCAGTAACAGAATACACGAAAAACCCGGAAACGGGAAACTCAGTTTCAGATTGAACTTTCAAGTAAAATATTTTTTATCATAAGCAATAAAACTAATCTATGAAGACCAAAACAAATTTTCATACATTATTTTATTGAAGAGATTCTGAAAATAGTTGAATTAATGAAGTTTATTTTCTTCTAATATGATTCACTACACAAATCAGCTGATTTAATTTCTAAAAACTTAGTGCCTGTTACACAAAAGCCGGTAAAATTTTAACCGTGATTAATTTCACCAATCAGAGAACCAATCAGAGAAGCTTATCAAATAGGCATTCTCTGATTGGTTAAAATTTAACCGGCTTTCGTGCAACCGGCACATACTATTTAAAATACCCCATCTCTTAAATTCCTACGGATATGCTGTCAATCAATGAAGGATCAAGCTACAATACCCATACTATAATTTACTACACAATCAGCTGATTTAATCTCCAAGCTCTGCCAACCAAACTACTTGGAGTTGAATCCAACGGAAATTGCTACATGAAACTTCCAGCAACTTAGAGGCTTGTATCAGCTGACCGATTAGGCGTTTTTCACACTTACAGATTGTCGGCAGACACTCAGAATTATTGTCCTCTGATTTGCTAATTCTCAACAACAGCTGATTCTCAATCTGAGGAAAATTCTGGGTTTCAAGCCAACAATCGTAATAGTTGAAAAAAGCCGTACTCACAATATACTTCCTGTATTGAAAATTGAATTCAACACAGGTTTTAATGTATTCAATGGAAATCAAATTGGTTCGTTAATGAAGGAAAACTGATTGTGAATCCTATAAATGGAATGAACTCCCGGTTACACGGAATTCTATAAATTCTCAACGCCGTAAAATTACGTCATCAATCGGAAGCAATCCAAAGATCAAAGAATCGGACGACAATTTGAGAACATCATTTAACGGCGATTACATTCAATATGGTACATGAAACCAACCCTACTATTTTCAGATACAATAAGGTAGGGACACAGAAAAACAATGCAAATACTCAACTCGACAGAAATATTACAAAAAAAATTATTAATAACAATTAGGAATGATACAAAAATACAAAACTATGATTAAATTGATACAATTTACATATATTACCGTATTTGTACAATAAATATATAACTGAGAATTGCTACAATCCATTATCCTAAAGACATAGTTAGAACATTGTTGATTAAAGAAAGACTACTTCTGATGGTGTACAAGTTCCTACGGAAAATATTTTTATAGGGATTTTTTCCTTGCATACTAAGGCATCTTAGAAAGTTAAAAAAAGGGTTACGAGTGATGGAATCTTTTCATTTCTTTTCTTTGAAAACGGTTGAGGGCTTTTGCATTAGATGATTGTCTCTCGGAGGGTATATCTGGTGTAATTGAATCGGTATTCGAATAATATTTAAATCCGAGATCTGAGTAACCCAAACATAAAAGACCAGAATTTACGTCCATGGCTAAATCCTTTGGAAATCAGTGTTATTGAGCTGGAGAAGTCCATCTGAGGATAACTGACTGTTTTTTATCCAGCAAAACAAGTTTCCCACTTATGATCATTTTTTCCTATCCAGCAACAATACAAAATATGTACCATAGACTGCCATCTCCAGAAACAGGCGAGATATAAGCAGAATCAATCATTCTAGTTGGTTGCCACTTGCTTGGTTACCCCCGGGAGACTGCCACACCCCGGACAGAATAAACTCTGTCTCCCTGAGGCGATTTTCTTCTTCAGTAGGCTTAATACTTTGGCAAAAATCGTTACTATATGAATCTACTTATCCACCAATATGTTCCTCAGGAACGTATACACCATCTCAGCAAACAGGCAAGAGAGAGGCGGCAACAAATATGAGTACCACCACAAAAATATCAAAGTAATAGTAGAGCATAAATAAGCTCTAAATGGCTTATAATCATCTCATAAACTTCAGTAAGCTTGGATAGTCTACTTGCAAAGCTACGAAGCACTTGAAGAAGATCTCATTTTTGAAAAATCTTATCAGAGAAAAAGAGAAGAGTAAATTCTAAGAGATGGACCTTTATCAAAGAATTAATGTTGAATGAGCTACAAAATATGAGCACATAAATAGTCAATTGGAACTGAACTGTTCATAAGCCAAGATGAACAGTAGTGATAGTTAAAAGAAGACCTAATAAATCATAACATAGAAATAAAATATTATTAGGATTTTTTTTATACAACATGAATTATCATAACCCTAATATAAATTACATATCGCGAGTTGACTAGTATATGAAATAGAATGGAAATGTCCTATTCGTACGGCATAAAGATAAACACTTCACTTGAATGGGCTACTTTTGTACAAATTAATAAAAGACAATATGAAAACTTGTAGTACCCTTTGTTATTTAAAACTTTAAAATATTACAATATTACTTTCCATATTGTTATTTTGAAGTTTTAAATAATAAATGGTACTACAAGTTTTCATATTGTCTTTTATTAATTTGTATAAAGTAAGTTGCGTATGTAGCTGTAGGCTACATAGCTGTAAAAATACCATATTCTACAATTATGATTGATGTACAGAACCAATCATCAAAGATGGAAAAAATACAAGAAATGAAGTATTGAAAAAAGAAAATTCTAGGGAATGAAAATGATAAATAGCACGTGTCGCTTGAAAAGCCGAAAATCTAGTAGATGGACATATTTCTGAGTTCAGAACTCATTTAAAATTTTTTATGGGATGCAATATGATAGGTTCGAAAGATGTATTTACTCATTAGAATACTTCATAAATAATATATAGGCCTAGCTAGTATTAGCAACATGTAAAATACTTGCTTTTTGAACTAGGTCTTTGTTTTAAATGGATAATAAATAATCATATAAGATTCTAATTACTAATCTTACGTTACCTGAGCATCAGCACAAATTATACAAACATATACATTATTATTTTATAGAGAGCAGTAATAATTTGATATAAATTACATCTATGACTCATCACATATTATATACAAATGTTTAGTCTGATGAAAATAAATAAGTTAATGAGACCATTAAAACAACCGAGATACCATAAGAGAAAACTGGCTAGGACAACTGCTGAGGATCGAGTTCACATATTCCAAATCGCAATTCATGACGTCCATATTTTCAATCTGCAGAATTTTATCTCCAGATCGTAGATCAGGACTAACCTTCAATGAAGTTTTATTGATGATATCTACTACAATACATCCCTAAAAAAGAAATCCAAAGTTACTTAATTGTGCTCAAGGGAACCAATTTATAAAAATTATAATTACGAGGGTCATTCTTTTCAACCTCCGATCACATATAATAATAAGTCATAGGTAATTGATGGGGGGGGGGCGATTTTCACAGTGCTGAATATCGGGTTCTCCCTACCAACGAACGCTCTGTGGCCAGATCGTCAATTGTCATCGATTTATAGAGCCAGGAACATGGCTGCTTCAATAGTCTTCCACCAAGTGGTAGCGTTATTTGTAAGCAAAATAGTTCAGCAGAAATCTACCGAAAAATGAATCAAGTTTACGAAAACAATCTTGTGAGTGATGATGCACGTGAATGATGTCGGAAATTTAAAACGTCAGTTGAAATGACTTCCGGAATCGTTGTGATCCATGACAACTCGTCCTCACATTGCTGGTGTAACCAAACGTTATTCTGCAAATCTAATGAGATATGAGATAATTTCCCACAAACCAGGCTTGACCACTAGTAACTTATACCTTTTTCCAAAACTGAAGAAATGACATGTTGAGCAGTGCTCCCAATTCAGAGAGCAACTCCAAAACAATGTAATAGCCCACTTGAACTCATTTGGCGGCAACATTTTATGAAGAGGGTTTTGGTATGCTGGTCCACTGGTACGACAAATGCCTCAATCTTCACGGCGATTATGTTGAAAAAGAATAATTGTAAGTACTTTTTAGTGATAGAATTATTATTTAAATGAATTCTTCTTTTATGTATGGTCAATCGGATGTTAAAAAATGACCCTCGTGGTTGAAATTTGGAAAAAAATTAAATTCCGGATGCTTAAAAAAATAACACTCTTGAAACTATAGTAGATTTCTTGCTCTACCAATTACCTAACAATGCTTGTTCATTCTTGGTCATTCATGCATTATTTTAATCTTTAACAAGATGGAGCTCCGCCGCATTGTCATAAGGATGTGCCAACTAATCTGGATTGAAATGTATTTGTTTGTTTGTGGTAAAATAGGATAGGCCGATAACCCAATCAAGTTTCCAAAACGCTCTTCCAATTTTACACCAGTGAAATTTTTCTTTTGAGTCCCAGCAAAAGATGAGGTCTACAAACTAATACCACGTGAGGACCCATTTATACTCTGTGGCTGTGGTTGCGGAATGCGGGAGTGTTTCTTATGAGTGTTTCTTAACTGCGGTGCGGACCACAAACATGCTGCCAACATCCAGCCTTGCTTCATTTCTCAAAACAGATAGATTCTGAGGTGTTGGCAGCAGTGACATCCACATCTACTTTTATATAAGAAACATGCGCGCTGCAAATCGAATTGAAATGACAATTTTCGGGCCGCAGGTGTTTTTGCGGTATGAGACGCAGTCTTAGCCACAGTGTATAAGCCTACCCTAACCTCTACATTCTTTGTAATGAAATACAAACCATGAGTAGAGTAATCTAATTATTATACGTTTTGATGCAATGTAAAGTAAGTGACTTGTAAATATTATGTGATTGCATGTATGAATTTGTACAAGGAACAAATAAATTTGAATTTGTACTCGGAGTTGCAATGATGCTGTAGATCAACAATTTCAACAGTATCAACTGTTATTGTTATTCACATTTCATTTATTGCACTTGAGGTTTCCTGAACTGCATGGTAAGGTGAATGCATTATTTATGGATGTTGAATGTGTGTCAGTATTTTTTGCGACACCGGGAAAACAATAAATAAAAAATTTCAAAAATTGATTCCTAATAGCAATAACATTTTTCTCGTAAAACTGAATTAAAGAATTTGAAAAACTTGAAAATTAGCATAAAAAAATCTGGTGTGGCGCACTCACACAACTTGCTCATTGAACTGTAAGCCCCATTCTTAAAGGAGAATAATTTAGGGAAATAACATAATGACGATTGACAGCAACATATTTGAAACTACGAACACACTACCTACTGTATGTATATTGTCACCTGGTCATATGGGTCATATATATGAATCATATATTTATCTCATATTGATCAGGATTTTAGAGTTTTAATTTAGAAAAGTTTAATGAACAGTGTTTTTGTCTTTGAACAATTTTTGTCATCGACAGAAAGATTGTTTATTTCATTTGTTGTCAAAATTATTGTAGCTTCTCTTTTTGTTTTTAATAACAAACGTGCCGCTTGTGCGACTGATAGAAATATGTATTTGAAATGGCTTCATGTTTGGCATTGACTGAGTTATATTTAATACCCAAAATTTTACTTTTGGAGTGTGGTCAGTGTGTGAGTTCGTTCGTTAGGACTGTGAGTAAGTCCGGCTGTTCTGGTGGAGGGGATAGTTTTGTTCTTGTTTTATAATACAGTTTTCCTGTCACAGTTCGGGCAGTTTGAAGAGAATTGTATTATTGAATAGGAAGGGATCTGAACCCACTACATTAGATCAGTTTTTTTGATTTTTAATTAATAATTAACGTCGCGTTTCAACCAGTGGATGCCAAATTTGGGAAGCCATTTTCATAAAGGTAGGTGACTACTGAGTCATTGTTTTAAATTTTTCATAACCACAACAAATGAATCTTCACTAGCAGCAAAGCGAGTAGCCCTTGAAATATTCATCTGTTTATTATTATTTCGTTATTTCTAATTATAATTATAATTTTGTATAAATAATTTATTGTTTCGTTTTAAATATCAAAAACCTGTACGATCTTTTCTTGTTTTTCATTTACCCACCCTTACATACTCGGTGAAGGCAGATCTTGCTCACATATTTGGTGGAGGCTTTCTCCCGCCGTCCATATCTTGCTTACATATTTGGTGGAGGCGTCCCACCCTTACATATTTGGTGGAGCCGTTCCACACGTCCTTACATATTTGGTGGAGGCGTCCCTGCTTACATATTTGGTGGAGGTTTATCCTGCCATCCACATCGTGCTTACAATATATAATTGTTTTCAGAGTACTTAATCCTTTGTGTAAATTGTAAAATTCGATGTTTTTTAAAAGTCGTCAAAACAGCTGTTCTACAGATGAAATATCTCGACTATGTGTTCTTTTTATGAACTGCTCTACCTACCTACCTCATGCACGAGAAGGAGGTTACAAAGTCCATTTCTCAAGGATGGGGTGGACCCCCCATTAGTTTCCTAGGAAGGAGAGTCATGCCAGTTAATAGAGCTGATAAATAACTATTCAGGGTATCAATTTGAAAAAAATCGGTCGTCATTTTTGAGAAAATCGTGAAAAACATGGTTTATTAGCAATTATCCGCCATTTTTCTCAAGAATATTACGGAGCTCCTGCAATTTTCCCAGAAATGAGACTCATGTCAGTCGATAGGGCTTCTATCCATGGTATAAATTTGAAGAAAATCGTTAGAGCCGTTTTCGAGAAAACTGTGAAAAACATGGTTTTTTAGTGATTACCCGCCATTTTTCTCAAGAATATTACGGAGCTCCTGCAATTTTCTCAGAAATGAGACTCATGTCAGTTGATAGAGTTTATAAATAGCTATTCATGGTATGAATTTGAAGAAAATCGTTAGAGCCGTTTTCGAGAAAACCGTGAAAAACATGGTTTTTAGTAATTTTCCGCCATCTTGAATTGAATTTTATTGAATTTCTTATTGTCGGATCTTCATGGTATAAGGACCTTAAGTTTAAAATTTCAAGTCAATCGGTTAATTAGGAATGGAGTTATCGTGTTCACAGACATACACACACACAGACCAACACCCAAAAATCATGTTTTTGGACTCAGGGGACCTTGAAACGTATAGCAAACTTGAAATTAGGGTACCTTAATTTTTTTGGAAAGCAATACTTTCCTTACCTATGGTAAGAGCAAGGAAAGTAAAAACATTGGAAAGAAGGGTGACTTTGAAACTATGAAGTATTTTGGAAATAATGTTGGAGTATTAAAACAAAGTTAAATTTTAATTGGAACCACCATTCGAGATTAATAATGTGTAGCCTAATAATGAATTATCAGGGGGTTTCTTGTAGAAGAATGTTCTCTTATAGTCCAGGCAATGAATGCTCAAAAAAGGGTATAGAGAGAAATGTTTGGAAGACAATTTTTGACCCCGCAGTTCTGTTTAGGGTAGTTGGGAGGTAAACATATCGAAAGTCCCCAACCCTACCCCCTGTGCTAAGGAGGCGGGGGTGGTTTAAAGGTACCATTCTTTTGGTTTCTCGCATAAAACTCAAAAACTATGTATTCTAAGGACTTAACTGAAATATGAAAAATTAAAGCTTACATTATTTCCTACAATATTTATTGTATAACTTTTTTTATATCCGCTCATGAAGGTGTGACATTTTTGAAAAAACACGTCTGCCACCAATTTTTTTTCTATTTTTGCTCTTATAACTTTTTAAAAATCGATGGGAAAAAATCCATGCTGATTATGAGCTTATAGAGCATTAAATTCTCTTCAATTTGATGTATAATTTCACACTTTTACGGATTTCCCTAGACCTTTTGAAGCAGCTTTAGTGTTGAGTGTGAAATCTCCAGTTTTGTAACAATAGATCAATTGACAAAGGAATTTGGATGGAATGATTAAACCCACATTTTTGACTTTGCAGCTTTGTTGAGACTAGTTAGGAAGAGAACATATCAAAAGTCCCCATTCCTAACTCATATGCTAAGGGGATGAGGGTGGTTTAACTAACATAACTAACTATTCAAAAATGAAACTTGATAAATTCTCTACACTTTTTGTTCAGTGGAATTTTGTGATATTCTCAACAGTTCCCGAGATATTCGCTCTTGAAGGTGAGTAATTGTTAAAATAACAGGTTTATATCAATTGTTTTGCTCTTTCAGAGCTTATAACTCTCCAACAATGCATCATAAAAATTTATGCTTATCGTAATTTTGTAGAGCATTGAATTCTCTTCGAGATTATGTATTTTTTTACTATTCCAAGTTTTCCTTTCATTGTTATAGCAGCTTCAATGTAGGGGGTGAAATTTTCATTGCTGCAACAAGTGTCAACTAAGCGGTACCACACCTTCAACAGAGGGGATCAAGATGCGTACTTTTGTTATGTTCACTTACTAACTAGTGCAAATCAAGCTGCTAAGTCAAAAATTGTGTCACAGACACCCCCTTCAAATGTCATTGTCAAACGATCATTTGTTGCAGCAATAAAAATTTCACCCCCTACATTTATTCAGCTGCTATAAAAATGAAAGGAAAACTTGGAATAGAGAAATAATACTTCAATTCAAAGAGAATTCAATGCTCTAAAATTCCACGATAAGCATCAGTTTTTATGATGCATTGTTGGAGAGTTATAAGCCCTGAAAGAGCAAAACATTGGATAAAAACCTGCTATTTTAACAATTACACACCTTCAAGAGCAAATATCTCGTGAACTGTTGAGAATATCACAAAATTCCACTGAACAAAAAGTGTAGAGAATTTATCAAGTTTCATTTTTGAATAGTTAGTTATGTCGGTTGAACGCATTTTCTCAAGATATGATCGTGGAAGCAAAACGCTGAAAATACAACTTTTAAACCACCGTCATCCCCTTTGCACATGAGTTAGGAATGGGGACTTTTGATATGTTCTCCTCCTTACTGGTCTTAACAAAACTGCAAAGTCAAAAATTTTGTTTAAAACATTCCCTTCAAATTCCTTTGTCAATTGGTCTATTGTTGCAAAAATGGAGATGTCACACTCAACACTAAAGCTGCTGCAAAAGGTCTAGGGAAATTAATAATAATAATAATAATACCTTTATTTGTACAAATAGACAAGTTAGAACACATTTAAATATACAGAATAATAGTAGGCTTTTAACGTGCAGAATGACAGCTCAAGGCCTTTGTAAGTTGCACAAGTCAAAAATGAAAAGAGAAAAAGTTCAGGTACATTGATATAAATGTCTTTGAGTTGCTCAAAATAGCAAATAACTTTGTGTCGTGAAATTGTGACGTGCAAATGATCAGTATAGCAATTTTCCACCATCAAAAAAGAGATACTCTGTAAAGCCGTGTTTTCGTAACGGGCAGACGACAGAATTCACTTTAAATTGACATTGGTTCTTATGGGAGTGTTCACCCATCGGCAGAAAGTTGAGCAGAAAAAAAGAACTGTTCAAATCAGAGACGAACTGTCGTTCATTTTGCCGTTCATTTTAATGCCTATCTACACAATGCTATTTTGCTTCGACCGATCACTGCTCGTGAACCGTTTTGTCGAAAAAGAACTAAGTTCGGGATTCTGTCGACGGGAACAGACAGTTTCGAATTATTTTTCTGCTCTGATCACGTGACACCGGCAGAATAATCTTTCTCTGGATCAGACGCCATGTTCATTTTAACCTAAATCTTTAATTGTTGGATGGTTTGTTTTGATATTATTTTGCTGTTGGTTGTCAGATTTCGGATTGCTACTATTATACTGTAAAATTAATTTGCAGTAGAAAATTGAGGTATAAAATATGGTTTCCATTGGTTTCTTTATTCTTATAATTTTTACAAGAGAAATTGAAAATGGATTAACAACAGAAAGGCGTAAAATTCGTTATAAATTTGATGCGACAGTTCAAGGTTTTGAACTTTTCAGACCTGCACAACGAGTTACCTATTTGAGAAATAGAATATGGTTAAAAATTGCTGATATGATAGAAGATTCAAGTAAGTAGACTTAAATTTCTCTTAATAAAGTAGCCGAGGCTAGATCTACCGTACACAATTTGATATAATTTTTATAAGTAGCCTACCAGCATGTTTACTATTTTTATTCAGGTAGCCTACTGTAGTAGGCCTTTAATAACCTAGTCTCTAGGTCTAAATTGCTATCTTTTTCATTTTTCAAGAAGATAGAAGTTGACGAAAGTTTATTTATTTATTTAAAGTATAATTTCTAGTATTTAATAATAATGTAAAGCCTAGACTTCCCAGTTTGTGTATGGTAGAGAATTATTACAAGAAAGAGAGAATTCTAATCAAATTTTTAGATTTAAACTCATTCAAGCTGGATTGATTAGATTAACATTAAGTGATCAGATTAAAAACATTATTCAACCAAGATAACATTTTGCATTTCATGATAAGATAAGATAGCATTTCATGCTAACAATCTTTTACACTTTCATTGAGTTGGCCTATTCACAAAATACATTTTTTATAATGCAGCTAGTAGTTTTCACAAACAGATTTATTGAAAATAACATCATCATTTGACTTTGAAGTATTTCATTACATTCTAAGTCCTAAACTTCCATTATCCTTGATGCACCTCAAAATATTGTAAACCCATAGTTTATCAATACAAAAACAAAACTAACCTGACTATTAGAGCATTTACTTTGTCTTTGGTACCTATCTATGAATTAATCTTCTTTTAATTAATTCAAATTCACTTGGAAACAAAATTATATAGATTGTTATAGAAATAACTTGTTCAGAGTAAGTGTAATTGAATATTGAAAGACTGCCATTGAAAAAAGATAAAATAGATCCTATTTTTCTGGTTGACCATTGCTACCAAACTCATTTAAAGCTAAAATAGTAATGTATTTGAAAAACTTATTCATGCTCTATTGATCGATGTATTGCGTGATGCCAGGTATATCAATGTAAATAGTATAAATTAAAGTGTTTTCTGTTATGTGCTACGAATGTAAGTAGGCTATATACTTATAGTATGTATAGTCTATCTAATGTAAATAGTTTATTGAGGCCCAGTTCACTTCTAATTTATTCAAAGTCCAAACTATGTATTATCATTGATGATTAACTTCATTGATGATTATCTCCAAAATGGATATATGTTGAAAGATTAAATATGTTTTTTTTTCAGGTAGCCTACCATTTACAAACAAAATATTGAAGAGAATGTGCTCAAAAGGAAATGCATATGAATTCTTTATTGTTGACCAGGATGGAAAAATTCTTTGGAACCCATAGTTAGAATAAGTTACTTAGGTAAGATAAAATTCCACTCCTTTTTTAAAAATTTATATAGGCGATGTCATTTTATACAGTTTCCCATTTTTTCAAAAAGTTTATCCACTTCAATGTTTTATTATCGATTTGATGTTAGATATTCAAATAGTAAGACATAACTGAATTGACTGAATTTTGAAATCATTAATAGCTTACAGTATACAATATTTCGAAACAACGTGAAACCACATGAGATCAAGATGGACAGTTGAGAAGAGTGTTTAAAAAACAATGTATTCACTTATCATTCAGGGAATAGAGCTGTTCATAATATTTGGGATTCCTTCCATAGAGAAATAATTTATGTAACAGAATCTAATAATGTGATAACATTAAATCAATAATTTGAAGTAAATATGTTATCACATTATTAGATTTTGTTACATAAATTTCTTTATGGAAGGAATCCCAAATATTATATATATAAACATTGTTTTTAAAACAATCTTCTCAACTGTCCATCTTGATCTTGAGTGAATGTTGAACTTTATGAATGACCATACATTAGAACTATGAATAGATGACTTCAAAAATTCACTCAGCAAGTGCTGGTAGAAAACACTGAATTATAGCTTTAATGACAGTGATTCCACCTTTTAAAATTTATGATTGAATTCATGGATGAAATACCTGCATTATTTTGAGAGATTTATGTATTTACAGTTTGGTATTTATTTCCAAATCACTCAGTTCTACTTATAATGTTGTAGATAATCATCATTTCAGATTAAGCAATTAATTGATTATATTTCCATTTGCTTCATTAAACTTGTTTCTCTAAATATAGAACCAATAATTACTTTATGCAGTACATTTTGGAAGAGTTTAGTAAAACAAACGGTCGAGAAGAAGGTCTACTGACCACAGAAATGAATGAATTGTTCATGGTATCCAAAAATATGTTGTTCATCAACAAGTTCTTTTGACCTTGGGGCACACTGATTAATCCCAATTCCCGCATGGAGATTGATGCTAATAATAATTCAACTGATTATTGGAATTTATTGGAATTTCTCATATAATATTACTTTTTCATATTGGGGGGGTTCCTTGCCAAGAAATATAATTGAAAACTTATACAGATCCCAAACAATCAATTTCAGAATTCACTTTGCAAAGTTTTTTTTATAATGAATAATAAATAATTATCTATAACTTTTTGATTTCAGGCCTAGTGGTGTACCAGCCAGAAGTAGAGGATGATAAAGAAAATCAACTATGAATAATATTCCATGGATATGATTCATGTATGATGTAGTAGCCTACAGAAGAAAGAGATGGACTAATCTAAGAAATATATTAATTTTTTCAGTAAATCTTGATGTGTTTATTTCATGTTACAGTATTCATAATAATATCCTCTATGGGGGGTTGGGCGATCGCTCCTGCTAACTGCTTCAATTCAGGTAGTTTTGAAGAAAACAGCAAGTGACATGAAGCTAATAAAATTAGTTTTGATGGTTTATACTTGAGGGATTTTAAAAACTATATTCAACCTAACAGCATTAACTATTATTAACAACTCTATTGGTTATGTATGGCTTCTGTTTTTTTGTGGAAATAATAAAATTATTCAACTTTGCTGACTAGCAAATACTTTAGGTAACATGTAGTTAAATAATAGACTTGAATTGGATATAAAATAGGGTAGGCTATCACAATTATATATTGCATTAAGAATTAAGTAATAGTACTTATGTACTGCATTGAAGGGGTAATAATTCTTTGAATATGAAAAATAACTCAAGCAAAAGTTGAAAATATTATGTTCCAAGCCACATCAAATAATATATAATCACTTTTAATTCTACCTTCTAGGCTATATTTCCAAGGTTTTGATTAAAAATGATAAGCTTTTAGAACATTATAGTGAATAAGGAGTTTGAATGGCTACTCTAATTCTAATGAATATCTAATAAAGTATTCATTCTAATAGGGCAACTTTAATGTTTAATTATAGAAGATAACTAGTAGGCCTACCCTAATATATTCAAAATAAGCATGACCAGTTTCTAATTATGTTATTGTCAAGAGAGTCCTTATTGAAAATGTCGAAACTAATCCTGTTTCATTTTGGAATATCGCAAGGGTACCTTCTATAATTAATAAATATTTATCCATTTTAAAATAGGCTATGTGTTATTTAAAGTACCATAACAGAACCTGTTTATTCTAGCAAGATATAGTTATCTCAACAATAATTATTAGAATTAGTACGCCTGTTTGAATACACTTTGTACATGTCATATGTGTTAATCTATAATAATAATTATTTCTAATATTCGTATAGCTTTTACTGGTGAGGAGTCCCTAATTGAACCTTGCCTGAGAAGGCATATTGATTTAGGCAGTCAATGGGCCTCACGATTCTTATACATGTATATCAGTCGGGACCGTACCCATCCAATGATCAAAAAGGGGACTGCTAAAATAAAATTGCCTAAAAAACGTTTACAATACGTTTACGTCCTAAAGACTCCAGTCATGGAGTATAAGACAAGTCATGTTATTACATAATAATTCTAACACTAAGTAGTTCAACCTAGTTTAGCTTTGAAAGGAATTCTTGTACACTATAAAAAGCTCTATCAACTAAATATTTTTTAATTTGTTTTTTGAAAATCTTCAAATCATCATTACTTTTCAAGATTTGAGGTAGCTTGTTATAAAATTTCCTACCAATATAATCTGGTTTTTGTTCAAATAACCTACTATTGTGACCCATTATATGATAATCTGCTCTGTTTCGCGTATTATACTCATGAACATCTGAATTCTGGATCACACCACTCGTTTTCACATGCATTACAACTTCATATACATACAAAGATGGCACAGTTAATAGACCAAGATTTTTAAATAAAGGCCTACAAGAGTCTAACCTATTAACTTTCTCTATACATCTGAGTGCCTTCTTTTGAATCTTAAACACCCTGTCCATATTTTGTTGAGATGAATTACCCCATACTAAAATAGCATACCTAATATGAGATAGTATAAGTCCATGGTAAGCAGTTAACAGTAGTTTTTTATCATTCAGCCTAGCAAGCTGCCGCAGGACAAATACTCCAGATGATATCTTATTACATATCCTCTCAATGTAAGGATGCCATGTTAATTTCCTGTCCAATAAAATTCCCAAGAATGCTACTTTCTCTTCTTGGTCTAATTCATTTTCCTCTACAAACACATTTATTTCTCTATCCTCTACTGAATTATATTTACTTTTGAATTGTAGGAATTGACATTTCTTACTATTTATTGTTAATTGCCTTTGCTTCAAGAATTGGACAATTGACTGTACTCCAGTAAAAGCATTTATTTCTAGACTATCTAATAAATAATTGTTAAAGATAAGCGATGTGTCATCAGCAAACAACAGAGCTCTGTGATCTTTTAACTCTTTTGGTAATTGGTTCACATACAACAGAAACAGTAAGGGACCCAGAATTGAGCCTTGAGGTACTCCAGCCTGGACCTCCAGTTTTTGAGATTTAATTTTTACTATTTCATTCCCATCCACCTTGGTAAGCTCAACACAATGGTTTCTACCTATGAGATATGATTCAAACCATTTTAGTTCTATACCATTCACACCTACAGTTTTTAGTATTTCCAATAATATTCTATGGTTCACACAATCAAAAGCTTTGGATAAATCAAGAAATATTGCGGCTGCCTTCTCACCTGAATCTATTATATCTATTAGTCTTTCAACAAGGGATACTATTGCAGTCTTAGTAGATTTCCCTTTCTGGAACCCATGCTGTTCATCACATATGAAGTTAATTTCTTCCAGGTGCATCAATAGCCTATTTAAAACTACTCTTTCAAAAATTTTACTTATTACATTTAGAATACTAATGGGTCTATAATTTTCAACTCTTTCAGAATCACCGCTCTTGAAAATTGGCAAAATTTTTCCTTGTTTCAGATCATCAGGGAAAATACCCTGCTCTAGTGATGTATTAAGGAGATGCAATAAAGGGTCCAGTAATTCATTTTCACATTCTTTTAAAATTTTGCTTGAGACCCCATCCAATCCTACTGTTTTTTTGTTATTCAAATTTTTTATTATTCTTGACAACTCATCTCTTGATAATGGATGAAATTTAAATACCTTTTCAATTGGCTCAGCATTTAATGTAGTTGTATTATAAGTATTAGTGTTCAGTGACTTTTGGAGATTATATGCAACCTGTTGATAATACTTATTGAAAAAGTTACAAATGTCTATACTATCATCCATATAAATTCCATGTTCATCGATTATCCTAGGGACATTAGTAACTGTATCTTTTTGAGCTGCTCTCCTATTTCTATTAATTACCTCCCAAACAGCAGAGTTAAAATTGGTACTAGTTGTTACTGATTTCCCTTGGTGTAATACAACCCGTAGATTCCAAAAATGCCAAAAGTAAAGCACTTATTTATTAATTTGAATTTTTTTGATAGAGCTTCAATAGGCATTTGAAGTTGAATAGAATAGAATTTTATTGGTCATTAAATATTCACATGAATATTTAAAATATAAAATACGGTACTCATACAAGTAGGTAGGCCTACCTATAAACGATGTGATTCAAAGAACATGCATTGACTCTGAAGGCAATTTATTCTACTTAATAATTATAATAATATCTTATTAATAATGGGATGCTTCTAGTTAATAAAATAATATCTTATTAATGATGAAATACAATCAGTTACTTCAAATAATTTACCCTTACAAATTTCAAGCATAGGAAATGAAAAGTTAACTCTTTGATCGACCAAAAGAAAATGCTATACAGCATAAAATTTAGCATAATTGAAGTAATTAATAATTGTGGAAAAGTTATCTGAGATATAAAAAGCAATTAATTCACTTTATTGAATCAAATCTCCAATAATAATTTTAGAATTACCTTTTGGACAACCCAAAAAGTTCATTACCCATAACACATAAAGCAAAATTCATGTCAAAGAACTAGTTCTTTGAGTGTTACTGTTTCTGCCCGCTTGGGTGCGCTGCAATCGATTCTGCTTCTGCCCGTTACGAAAACACAGCTTAAGAGACTTAAGCTTTGCTTTAAAAACCTTCACTGGCACGAAAAAGACCATTCTTTCAGAAAGCTTATTTGCACTTCCAATGCTTCTTTTAAATTCGTAAAAGTGTGAAATTATACATCAAATTGAAGAGAAATTAATGCTCTGTAAGCTCATAATCAGCATGGATTTTTCCCATCGATTTTTAAAAATTTATAAGAGCAAAAATAGAAATAAATTGGTGGCAGACGTGTTTTTTTCAAAAATGTCACACCTTCAAGAGAGGATATTTCGAAAACTAGAGGAGATATAAAAAAAGCTATAGAATAAATATTGTAGGAAATTATGTAAGCTTTAATTTTTCAAATTACAGTTAAGTCTTCAGGATACATAGTTTTTGAGTTTTATGCGAGAAACAAAAAGATGGTACCTTTAACCCACCCCCACCTCCTTAGCACAGGGGGTAGGGATGGGGACTTTTGATATGTTTACCTTCTTACTACACTAAACAGAACTGCAGGTTCAAAAATTGTCTTCCCAACTTTTTCTTGACTGGACTATTACAATATTATTACACATTCAATATTAATGAGACATTATGTGCTTATTGTAGAAATTATATCATCAATTGTAATTTGTTCTACAATTGCCATTTTATACCTAGTTTCTGATGAAATGAGCCTGATCAAGACCGTCAGTCAATCAGCTCAGTTAGCACAAAAAAAACTCCATGTCCCATGCCAGGCCTACAATTATTTAAACGACAAATGATTGGCCTAATATATAAATATGCTACCATGATCACCAGACATCACTCCAATGTATTTTTTCGACCATTAATGAACTAAAATACTACATACATGATTCATTTCATGTCTTGGACAGTCATATCACTTTTAGCCATAGCAGACAGTTAAGTCATAACACTTTTAGCAGTTTTACAGAGATACTTGAGCCATGAATTGATGAAGACTGAATAAATTTCAACATGCACAAAATTTTAAGTTTCATTTGAACAATAACCAAATATAGTATGCTCTAGTGAATCAAAGTCTAGTTAATTTTGCAACACTCCTTTAAACGCAAAATAATTATAATCCCAGAATAATCTATACTTATAACTAACATGCAAAATGATGTTATTTGTTGAAGACTTACATCATTATTAACAGTTGCAGTGAAGCCAATTCCTTCAGGACCTCGTTCCACAACTACTTCTATCTGAAATAAATTCAAATTTCAATTAGAGAACTTATTCAAGATACTATTGAATAATAATATTTGGGAACATGTGGAGAAGGTTAAACGATGTTTTTATGAACAATGACATGTATATATTATATGATGTGGGTGGGGAGTTTCCATTTTATTGTTGAATGATCTAACATATAATAAATCATATAATGAGATAATTGAGTTAGTTGAAAATCTATTATTAATTTAAAATATATTTAAGTAAAATATCTGGAGGATATTTATCGAATTCATGTACCTATATTGATTTGTTCATCGTAAAGTTGCCTTTGGTATCAAGCTTTGGAGATTTGATCAATTTATTTATAAAATTAATAAGATACAAGAAACGGTCAGTGTCCAAAGCCTCTTCCAAATTTTGATAAAATGTCAAAATCTAGGTTATGAAATAATTACTTTTGAACAAGTAAATTACGTCATAGCAGTCATGTATTTATACATAAATATCCACATTTGTGGAGCGCTTTCGGACACTAGGCCCAAAACGTGAGGGCTCCACAAATGTGAGTAGAAGCTAATAGCTTTTATTTATAAATACTTGACTGCTATGTCGTAATTCAGTTGTTCTAAAGTGATTATTAACAAGCAGTTCGTAATGGAAACAAACATTGATGAGCATGAAATAATATTATTATCCTATAATGTCCGGTTTTTTGAAGTCTTGTTAAATAGTTGAATAGATCATTGAATTAATGGACCATTAAAGTTGGAGTTACATCATATTTCAGAAGCATTACAAGAATGAAGTCATTTATATCATTATACTCATTTTCAACGTATTTTTTAATACTATTGTGATACATTTTGAATGTTCAAATATTAATAAAATATATGATAATTATTTTAAAGCGAAGAAATGTTGCACACATTTTGAGGCTATACTCGTTAAGCTAAGACTACGTGGACATACAGCATAGACATACACTCCAGGAGATTATTTTGTCAATGAGGACTTATGTCTAAACAGCTTACAGATAAAGTACAGCGTACAGTTTTGAGCTGACTAATTTCAATCTCTTTTTTGTTATTACAATTAGAAATTCATTCAATCTTTATATACCGACTTTGTAAACTTGACTGAAAAATTGTCGTTGAATACAGATCAGTGCTCTACTGTTTATAACAAAACGGGCTTAGAAAATCTGCTGTTGATTTGATGTTCATTTAATTTTTAATAGGACCTCTATCGGCCCATTGGTTTGATAAAGGAATTTTTTATAGAAACCAATACTATTGATAGCTTCATTGAATATTATATCAATAGTTAATAGCGTCCTATATAGAAAGCGGTCATAACCTCAAATAGTAAATACAACAGCATTCACTGCTTTTTAATGAATATTTTAACATTCAAAATTAATTGCATATAATTTAATTTAATAAAAATACGAATGATAATAGAAATTACCTCAACGAAATGTTTTAAAGATTGATAGAGCTTCAACTTTATTGGTTTATTAAAATTGATACGTGTTATAGAAACCGGGCATGAAGATTACAATCGAAAACGAAAAACAGGATACATTTATTGTTTTATAATTTCAAAAACTATAAATTAAAAATAGACTATAGTTTTGAATTAGGTAGTGCTTCAATACTGCGAAATTTCAATTTGTCTAGTCTAGTATATGAGCATAACCTAAAAGATTCTGTTCAGTTAGGTTTTAAAGATAATAGCATCGCCTACTAGATCTACATGGCCAGAACATACAGCCGATCAGCTGTTCAAAAGCGTACACTTCAACCCGTGTTTACATTGAAATCCCTATGTCGAATGGAATTTTTCATGAATAAACGTTATTAATTCAAATGATAACTACTTTTTCGGATAAAGGGTTGTTATTTTATTTTACCAATACAATTTTTATCCTTCATCATGAATTTCAAGGGTAGTAATCATTGAGTTCTCTTAATATTCTTAGTTATTGGTTAACCAATTTGTAGGTTACCCTTGTTTTAAATAGCTTAAATAGCTTAATTAGCAACCTTGACAAAATATTTGAAAAATTATTTAAAAAACGAATAATGAAGTTCATACAAAAAAATAACATTATTAATGAAAACCAATATGGTTTCCAACCTAACAAAAGTACTGAGGATGCGCTAGTGTATTTTGTAAACAATGTAACAGATATGTTAAATTCCAAGAAAAAACCACTTGCAGTCTTCATGGATTTATCTGGATTTATCTAAGGCTTTCGATACCATACCACATGATAAAATTTGCAACAAATTGGAGAAGTATGGTTTCAGAGGTCATTCATTAAAGTTTATAAGAAGTTACTTGGAAGATAGATTCCAAATTTTAACAATAAATAACAATAAAAGTATAGAGAAACTGTCATCTTACGGCCTGCCCCAGGGAACTGTTCTTTCACCAATATTTTTCATTCTTTATGTAAATGATTTGCTGAATATTAAGCTAAAGAATGGGAGAATTTCATCTTTTGCTGATGATTCAGTGATTATATTTTCAGAAAATAATTGGAATGATACTTTCATTGTTGCAGAGCAAGATATGAAAATTGTGAAGAACTGGATGGACTCTAATGCTCTGAGTTTAAATGTAGAAAAAACCAATTACATAGCTTTTTCAGCAAATAGAGAGGGTAAACCTAACAATCAATATAAGTTAAAAATCCATTCAAACTGTTCTTCAATAAATCAACCAAACATTAATAGATGTTCCTGCCCTGTTATTAATAGGAAATCAAACCTCAAATATCTTGATATATGGATCGATGAGTGTCTCAAATGGGACATCCATGTTAACTTCCTATGTAAGAGACTAAAATACCTATCTTATAAATTTTATAAATTGAAAAATGTGCTTTCTTTCTCAGAATGCAAACAGGTATATACGGCACTAGTAGAATCCCTAATGCGATATGGTTTGATAGTTTGGGGTGGGACTTTCGATACCCATTTTAAAAACCTTTTTCTAATACAAAAATTCATCATAAAGACAATTTTAAAGAAACCTAGAACTTATGATAGTAAGATTTTGTTCAGTGAATTTGATGTTAAAACTATACGACAGTTATATCTTAGTTGCATAACAAATTACAGTTTTAAATACGAGCATAATTTCCCTCTAGCCGATGACATAAATTATAATCTTAGACCTAATACAATAAGAAAATATGACATATATAACACCAACTCAGCTCTTCTTAGAAGGCAACTTTACTACATTAGCAGTAAATTCATAAATATACTAGAAAGTGAATTTCCACTTAATAATTTCCGAAATAATAAACACAGAAGAAGAGCCATAGAGGCATGGCTAAACTTGAATTATTTCCAATCGTTGACTTTTATACAATAATCAACTTCATATTATAAATTATATTTTCGAACACTTCATACGCTAGATTCAAGTTTATATATTACATCCCTGATTAAGCTGATTTACGACTCACACTGGCGCACAAGGAATCTTCCTTTTGCCGGTGTTTTTGCCTCACCTACTGTACTTATGCATGTGATCATAAATTGAATCTTCATTTTAAAACTATTGTTTGTAATGTAAAGGATATCATTTCGTTATAATATCTAATTAAATAAATGTATGTATCTTGGTTTAAGTGCAGTAGCATATACTTATATTTATTTTTTGTAAAGCTTTTTTGTATTTTGTTTTTGGCAAATAAAATTCATTCATTCATTCATATTCATATTCAAATTAGCTTTTTCAAATTCAAACACGTATTTCAATTATTGTCAAAAAATATAGTGTAAAGTTGAGTTGCTTGAGCTTTGAATTAGGCCTACCTATTGTTTTTTCAATTTTGATTACAGTATTGCTCAATTTCTACGAGAGGAATTACAACCACGGCTTTTGTAGTATGCTAATATTTTTATAGCTTTATTAGATTTAAGAAATTTTTAGATTAAACATAATTTTTTTGAAAAGGTAAATTGGTAGGCTATCACTCATTTTATTATATAAGTCACTATTGGAATAAGAATTCTTCTCAAATCATAACAAGAATGCCTTGAAATAGAAAACTTTTGCAGTGTAGGTTATCTTTAGTATTAAAACAGAACATACAGTACGGTATTTCTAACAATATTATTATAAACGAAAATATGTGATCAATGATTATACTGCTAGCTTACTCAGTAAAGGATTTCAATATTCAGCCTGATCCAGTAACTTATATACATAATTTTTATCTAATTGTTTCTACTCTTAACAAAGAGAGTTTGACACAATTTGAAAATTTGACGATTCCCCGATCCAAGACCGTGAGCAATACATCTTACTCATCGGAAGTAAGTACCGGTAAGTAAAGTGTTCTTTATGGGTTATGGCTGATCGATACAGAGTAAACAATAATTTGTTGCAGAGTGAGATATCAGAGTTTTTTTTTATTTATATCATATGTAAGACCATGTCATATCATGAAAAATCGATGTATATTCTTCAATAGTGCTAATGAACCAATGATATGTCTATTGACGCTCTGGTAGGATACTACTTGAAAGATTTATTCTTGGTCACAACAGTAATAATATGAATAATATCCTGATACATGAGAATAAGAGTATGATCACATTGAATGGGTATGTGCAAATTTACGTCGAATGACCCGAAAAACAAAATTTGAAAAATGCTATTGAAACACGTTGTTCACACTGAACGCAACCAAGTGCACGCTTACAGTGTGAGTGTTCCTTTTGCTCTTTTTAGATATTGTACGTTTCTCGTCTGCACGCTTGGTTATGCATAATATAAGCGCGCGCTCTTGCACAAATTATATTAATATTTATGATGGTCTCTTCTAACATGCAAAGGCTAGAGTCCCCCAGCTGAGTTAATATTATCTGCTAAATGGCAGGTGTATCATTATAGCGCAATTGATAACCCAATTCAGTGTTGCTATAAATTTGTCATTTCATTCCTTGAACTGTTATTTCATATGCTAAAAATTTGAACATTTTCTGCTCATTTGGTTTTGAAAATCCTGATAAAACACAGATAAACACTGGGAACGCCAATTTCTAGCACACCTTCTAAGCCCTTTCAATAGCCTACATAACTAATACACCTCAAGTTACCTGTACCTGAAATTTTGTACCAAACGTAAGAATTTTCTCTTGAATTTTTAAAAAGATAAGAAAACGCTGGTAAGAGCAGAAAAACCGCCTATTCTGGGCGATATAGAAGTCAATAAGGTTTAGTTATTTTGAATTTCTAGACCCTTATAACTGAACTTGTATTCAACATTTTTCTGTCAATTCTTGAAAAAGCGCATACCGTATTGGTCGTCTTTGAAATTTTTTTCAATTACGGTCTCCGTCACCACTACACCTCCGAGTTTACGGAGGTAGTGTCTTAGTGCGCCTGTAGAAGGTTGAACATTAACTATATTTCATTTTGATAACTTTAAAGTGAAAAAACACTTACATTCTTTTGGTGTGGCGACGACCGTTTCGAGTTTCTGTTTGGCTTGAGAATGTACAACACCAGCACTAAACGGTCGTCGTTACACCAAAAGAATGTGTTTTTTCAGTTTAAAGTTATCAAAATACAATACATTGTAATAATATTGGTAAAAAATATGGATAATCAACAACGAATCAACTGAAACACGACTTTCTTACTTATCCGGGTGAGTAAATAGATTAATTGGTGAAAGAATAAGTGTCATTTTACTTCTACCTAATATATATTAATATAAAATATAATGTCAAAAACTGATATGTTCATACTTCATTCAGTTTTGAAGCTCTGCTATTCGAATTACAGCACTATCTTTAATAACTTCTGCTTTATCAATTACTCACAGTTGTGGGATCAGAGGAAACACATACCGTAATTCAAAACACTACAGGCAGTTTTAATGATTCTAAACTTTGAAGAAAGTATATAGGTATATACAGTAGTCCAATTGAAATATTGTTCATGATTGTAAATGTCATAATGTTAATAAAAAAATTACGGTGTTAAACTATACAGTTGATTTTGTAGACCTACCAGGGTACACTATTTTGTAAATTGTAACTCATTCTCTATTAAATGTATATGCCAGCCATGAATCATATTAAGTCTAAAAAAGCTTTATATATATATATATATATATATATTAGTGTTTTCATCCTAGCCTTGTAGTTACGTAAGCGACGATAATAGGTTAGCGAGGTTAGGTTTTTGGCAATATGTAAAAAAAAAATGTTATTATGTTAATATTAGATAATAAACACAAATAACGTAAATTTGAAATACTCGCACAATAATTGAGATATGACACTTACGAATGACACCCTTGATATAGCAAAAATTAATTTTACAGAATATGGAGACACTACAACTTTAATTTTTTTACTTTTGTGAGAAAAATTAGCAGTTTGTCGAATTTTTATAAAAAAAACAAGATGGCAGATTACTGTAAAACTAAGAGGAAATTGGCAATTTTTAGGACCGTGCTTGATCCTATTTTTATGGAATTGTTATAGTTGAATAACTTAATTAGAATATGTTGATTGTATACTTACAACAGTTGCATTGCGATGACGACCAAACGTCCAAGCTGATGCAGAATCGACCGATTGACTTCTGGGTGTACACATTGCAACTGACGCCCAAAATTTTCCATTTCTACCATCTTCTGGATCAGACACACACTTCGCTGTATCAGTCGATTCTTGGCTGACACTACTCAAATGGATTTCCATCACGTCAAAATTATCACGAAAAGAGTAGCTTTTACAGTCATTGATAACCTGAATTTTTGTATTGTCAGAAATACAAGATTCATTTCGCAAACTGGGAGTTCTAGAGGGAACAATACTAGTGTTTTCACTATTTCGTATGCTTATAGCTGGTTTATCTTCACCAACTGAGAGGTCAGCTGAATCAGTATTTGATATAGGTCGGAATAAATCTGTTAATAGCAAGTCATTCACTGATCTCGTGATAGCTCTTTCTTCTTTGTTACCTGAAAAGTGAGATGCAAAAAAATGAGATTCGAATATGGTAGATCTTTATGGAATCTCAAACAGTGTTTAAACATGGTGGAGCGGCGAAGTTAGCTTCAAGATTGAGAGTGTTGAATGCAATGAATCCATGTTAATGCTAGTGCACATAGTTCTGCACTATTGGCCACCAGAGAGAGCCTCCATCTAATTACATGCATAAAATGCAACACCATCAATCTTCAAGCTACCATCGCCGCTCCGCCATGTTTCCACCCGAAAAAAAATACGAACTGTTGTTGATATCTTGAATATAAGAATTGGAATGATTATTACAACCACTTATTAATAATGAGAAACTAGTCTTTCTCATCACACCACTATCATCTTCTTTAGTTATAGTTTTTCATTCATGATTAACAGTGGTATAACAACAAAAACTAGTTCCTCTATTTCAATAAATAAATGGTTGTGGCAATCAAAAATATTTTTATTAAATATGAATATTTACCATACTATAAACTTCACTATTACTCATCATAGCTAGCCTATAAACGTTACAAAGTTATAATCAATAAAATTTTCTATACTCTGAATAAATAAAACAAGTTGAAACTAGGTCAAAGTATCCGTGTTGCCAAATTGTGCGAGATTTCAATCTTTCTATGCAAGCCCATATGACTGGATAAATTCAATTTGACAACACAGTCTTTGCAGAGTTGTCAATTTGAATATATTCAGTAATATAGGTCTGCATGAGAAGATTGAATTTTCGCACAATTTGGAAACACGGATATTTTGTCCCTAGTCTAAACTTTTTATTCAAAATATAATGTAGTCTAAACTTGTTTTATTCAAAATATAATGTAGTCTAAGCTTGTTTTATTCAAAATATAATGTGATCTTTTGAAGGAATAAAGAATTATATAAATTTGTGTTGAAATATTGAATATTTCAAGAAAATCTGCTAAAAGTAAATACTTTCTGATCAAAGCCTTGATCTGAGAAAGAAAGGCTATAACAAGTTATTGGTGTTTTTACTCTCTTATCTATACGCACAATTGCATAAATTCCTTTATGAATTTTCAAATCAATAATTAACTTATAAAAATGTATTACTTGGCATCGTCGTTTGGAATTTGATTAATTGGTACTCCATGGTTTACATAGTGTAGTGAAGATATTGAAGGATGAAGATGAAGAATAGAGATGACGATATAAAAAATAAAACTTACCTTTCGACAATAGATCGGAGAGTTCTTTTGAAGTTTTGTGGAGGGTGATGCTTACATAATCGTCTTCCCCTTCTGATGATACCTTTAGAAATATAAAAAGTTAATGAAAAATAGTCTGATTCCAATGGACGGATATTGCGAACTGCATAAGAATAAAATTAACAATTTTTGAGCGAATGGCTAATTTGTAAGGCTACGTTTACTGTGGATGTAAATTCAGACAAAAATGTGTTCTGACGAATTCGCTTGCAAGAGTAGTCGCAATCACTTCAATGCAGATGTTATTATGGCAGCTCCTTCGTAAAAACGATTTCAGTATCCAACGGTTTTTGAAATTTTGATCCGAGTTTGACAGAGAACAAAATAATTGTAAAAATTCACAAACAAATTAGCCTGATAAGCAATATTTGAAAAATCTGAAGCTAATGAAGAATATTTAAACGTTTTAGTGCGAAACTTGATCAATGGAAAAGGTATTTCTATTTTTTTATTTGAAGCGAGGTCATTTAAAGTGAAAAATCCGTACGCCAAAGAGTTTGCAGAAATTACTGTCTGACAAGTAAGTGCTCAAGTCGGAATTGATCTACTTTTCTGTTGCCTTTCAGACTCGGGTTTCTATTATACAGTTCTACTCGACCTGAATTTGTTCATTCAGAGTAGAATCAAATTCCAGACTCTGGACGGCATGCAGGTCATTGGACACAAAACCGCATGAATACACATTAATAATCAATAAGAAGCAACTTATGGATGTATTTTTCAATCCATCAGTAGGAACATAATGTAATCTAGGAAAGTTGTTGAGGATATAGATTGGTTATTCTATGGTAGAAAGTATTACTCTTAGAAATAAAGTCTTGTGATTATGTATTTTCGAGAACAACAAAATTGACATTTATTCAGATTTGGAAAAATATTAATTTCTGCTTGAAAAAAAATCTGGTAGCCTATGATGGATAGAAGATTATTCTCATTGTGAAGTTCAAAATAAATTTCAATATCTATCTTATTATTTATGTTTATACTATTTTAATTATATGCAATTGTGCTCTAAACTTGTATAGAATTCAACTGAATTGAATTTACTATGATTCTAAACTAAAGAATTCAACTTGTATTATCTAAAGAATAACTTGATAATTTCGGGCTCAAAAATACCTGAATGTATCATTACGTTTGGTCAAAATTATTGGGAATTGAAGATAATTTGTGCGAATGATGCCTGTTTAATCTACCAGTATTGCAACTTATTATTGCCAATAAATTTACAAATAAAAAACTCTGACATCTGAACAGCCAGTCACATGATATTTTCCATTAGTTCATATTTGAAATCATCAAATCTATGAGAACAAAACCAAGTGAATAGATTATGTGATCTGATAAGCAGCAATATTGATCAACTCAACTTTAAGTTGAGTGCTACTTTGAACTTAGTTTATTTTAAAAACAATAGTGACCGCCGTTTAATTTTTGTGATTTTGTGCTCAAAATAACATACTAAATCGATATCAACCAAAAATTTTATGACAGGTATGTTGGCACTGGATGTGCACTTTAGCCTAACTTTAATCCCATTTATTTAAAGATAAAACATTTAATTCTGTAAAAAATGTAAACTTACGGCTGGACGTCTTACAACAGCTGTTCTTATAGAACTTGATGTGCGATCAGGAACATTTTCCTTCTTTTCATTCTAGAATAGATGAAATGAAAAGAAAGCATTAGTTGCTAGAAAAAATGTACCAAATAGCCAAGAATTCATCTAGCTTTTATTAATGACAACTCATGAATGGCATTTTTAATAATGGAATTCTAATTGATAATGGGAGTTGAGACGTTATTCTTTTATTGAAACTTATTTTTATCATCAATTATTACTCTAATAGGATTCAGGAACATTAAAAATAGACTACGTACTACTGTACAGCGTTTGTAATCAATGTACGAGTTATGAATCATTCAAATTCAATACAATAATGATCATGAACATTTGAAAACTGACATTCAATCATAATTAAATAAAACAAGACAAATCTAAAATTGAAAAGAGTTCAACTTTAAATACAAAATAATTACATTTTCCTCCACCTACTGTCTAAAGTAGTACTTACTTTACTCCCTGAAACCTAATACTAAAGTGTCACTTTTTCGCTCTCGGTAGTAAAAAACAGAAAAACTCCCTAGGGAGTAAAAGTGACTCTATTTAAATAACATGGGGAGCATCTCTATTTTGAAACTTACATTGTAATAGGTTAGAAGGTCTAAGCTCAGATGAGAAAGCATAATAGAGGTGTCTGTCATTGAGTCAACTGAATTCAATACCACAACCAGAAATTTGATCAACTCATGAAATATATGTTTGTATGATAATTATTATATTCTTAATATTAGTAGACGATAAAAATTTATACAATTTTTAAAATATTTTATTCTATTCAAAATACCAGCCAACAAATATTTTTGATCTGCAATTCAAATCTGAACCGCGTGATCTGGAGTCAGCCATTTTTGGTAGCTGCCCAGCTGATATAATTGTAACAACTTTTGCCGACAGATAGCGCAATCGGCAGTGCCAATCAGACGACCGGTTTTTAGGTTTCAGATTTAGGTTATGTTGTTAGGAATCATTGTCACCAATACGTAAGTTATTAGAATGATTTTATTTGCAGTTTCTATAAAAAAAATGTAGATGGAGGAAAAATGTTGTGTACATCACGAGCGAAAAATACTTTTTCTCCCTCAGGAAAATTGCTGCCCTCGGCTTCGCCTCGGGCTTCAAACTTTTTCCCACAGGGAGAAAAAGTTGTACTTTTCACTCTAGATATATAAATAACTATGTATGGACTCACTCAAACATTTCACAACCACCACACAATGCACAGAGAGGGAAAGTTACAGAATTTACATAACCTCAAAATTCAATGCCACCTTAATAAAAATGCAAAACTAATTTCAATTATATTATCTTCAAATTATAAATATTAATAACTTGTTTATATAATTAAATTTTCAATTTAAATGGATGTTTTGAGGTCGCAAAAATCAAGCACAACCAAAAAATTGTACAAACTGGGCTATTGCGACAAACTGGGACGACGGTAAACTCGATCTTTATTTTCGACCCACCTTGGCACCTTACGCACACGCCTTTACTCAGGAATGGGGTCACGGAGTTCCACCACCCCTGGCCGAAAAATTCTATTGACCAAACGTTGACAACGTTTTCCAAATCGTCGAAAGTGGCATCTTTCTACAGAGCTACTTTGTCAATGAGTTCAGAATTATATTATTAGTTGAATATTGTTGCGGGTTTCTACACTAATAAAACACTTGAGGTGATTTACACTGATTAGATTTATTACTTACAATACTATAACATACGGAGGTAAACTAGAAACAACTATAAACTGATAACTACCTAATAAATTACACAGAATTATCACAAGCTTTTAATACAAACTGTTCAAGAATAACTGTCACCAACAATAATAAACTGTATGAGCAACTATAGTGAGGTCCACGTTAAAATGGCAGTGGAAAAAGATAGGAGAACAACATTGCCGATCCTCTGTCTTGTAAATGCCTTCTATAGACAGTAGTTGATACAGGTTTATTGATGTAACATTAGCTGTTCATTCTCGTTTGAAACAATCAATTATATTTTTCAATGATTTCATAATACGATGAAATATTTTGTTAATTAATTCTACATTGTTAAAAGCCGATCTGGCAACTGAGCAAAGCGAGAAAGAGAAAGCGCGAAAGCGCTATCCGCTTTGTTGAATGATAGACAAGGATAGAAATACCATTGCAAATCAAACGCTGCAATTATAACGTGGACCTCACTAAACAAAAGTCAGTTATCACTATCCCCAGCCTGTCACGATAAGAGAAGAAACGAGCAATACGACTGTAGTCTGTCAACTGAACTCCCGACTGTAACATGCACCATTTATATATGCAACAGAACTTTCGAGAGGGTTCCGGAGGTGTCGAACACGCCCGACCAATCACAGTGATTGTTGATTAGCAGACGGTTCCAGAACGCACTTGTCATTTGATCGATGACTCCCTGCAACAAGACGTGAACTCACAGGAATGATCAAGTAGCCCCCCTGCCACCGCCACGTTGTTTACAAGAAGGTTCTAGGAAGCGTTTGCCATTGGTTGACAACTCTGTCGACCGGAACACACTGGAAGATTCCAGAAACCCCTTGCCACTGCTGCCCCTTCAAAGGCCTCATTCATAACACTATTATGAAGGACAATATTGTTAAGAACCATTGAATATTCTGATTACATATAAATATAATTTATAAATTTTCATTGTTTTTCAAAGACACAGCATAATTATTATGCATATAACTTATATATACTGTATGAGTTAAAATCTATTGTTGGGTTCATTTTATTGATTCAATTTCAGATTTTTAGTTGAATATTACAATAGTGTTAAAGCCATCACACTGTTATATCTAAATGTAGATATTTTTAGATTTTTGCTTTTTAGCGTATTTAAAATGTATATGTCAATAAATTAGGCTTTCCAATTTTCTTAGCACAAATACGTAAATACGATGGAAATTAACTGATTTGAAAGTTTATTTTTTAATGATATTCATATTTTTTACATAGAAATCATATAATGAGTTCATAATTAATGTCTAGAGAGTTGATTTTGCATTATTTTTCCTTATCTATGGTTAGAGCAATCAAATCAAAATCAAATCAAACTGTTTATTCCTCAAAAAAAAAAAAAAAAAAACACAATACATGTTATAGCAGCAATAAAACTCGAAATATACACAGAATTATAACATGACTATGAGCCTATAGTGAGGTCCACGTTATAATGGCAGTGAAGAAAGATAGGAGAAAAACGTTGCCAAGTCTCTCCATTTTGCCACTGACTGTACACAGCTGTTACTCAATTCATCCCATTAAATTCAATCTAATAATTATTATCATTTCCCTAATAAAATAATCAATTTAATGTCAAATTGATCAAGATAATATATTTTTTCATAATTTGATTCAAAAATTTGCTTTCATGACTGAGATCAGATTTTTATTTTTATACAAACCTGAAATGGCGGCTAATTTAAAAAGCTGTGATACAACAATCTGAATTTCAAAACAACAGAAATTGAGTTATTTTGGTAGGTATTCTATTTCAATTTCCTTTAAAAATAATAGAAAAATAGAAATCCTATTTAAAAATGAGTAATTTCGATGGATTAATTCTGAAATAACTTTTCAATATTATTTATACCGGTACGAGTAGGTCTAACCTATACGGGTAGGCTAACTTAAGCATGGATGAAGTCTAGGATGGTTAGTTATCAACTTTTAAAATGTCATTTCAGGTATTTTAATTTGTGTTTCTCATAAGGTAATGTTTAAAAATTATTTAATTGTTTCAAAAATACATTTTAAATCAATTATACGACTTGTGTACTCAAGTATTTTGATGGAATGAAGAAAACAATGGCGGCTGAGAATATGGTTTGTTCAGTTTTGTACAGTCACAGTCAAAAGTGAATATAAAATATTCTGGCAAATAGACAACATTGCAAAGCGAGAGAGAGATAGTGCTATCTGTTTTGTTGTATGATAGAAAAGGACAGCAACAGTATTGTCAATTGTACACTGCCATTATAATGTGGACCTCACTATAGTAGCCTATGTTGATATTATAATGTATATAAAATATAATTTCTAAAAATACATGACCATGATCAACAAAACTGTGACTGTTAAATTAATAAACATTGATAGTTATTATTGCTGTTAACACAAATAACTGTTAAATAGGAGGAAGGTCCCCGTATGGGCTGTGCCTGTGCGCGGGGACCGAGTTGAATTATATTTTGATCAAGTACTGCACCGTGTAATAGTTTATTATTATTTTTAAGAAGAAAAATAAACACACACACATATGTATGTATAGGCCTACACATACAAATGCATACCGTACATACATAGAGAGAAAGAGAGAGAACGAGAGAGAGATTGATTGAGGACTTTATTTATGTAGATTACAATATATACTGGCTTATACACTTATATACAATAGCTTACAATACAGCAAAATTATAGATGAATTTACAAAATATAAATTAAGAAAATAATTATTGAGCTGTATATAATATGAAAAAAAACAAAACAAATTATTGTAATAACTATTGGGGATGGGTATCGATACATCGATGTTTCAACATCAAACATCGATGTTTTTAACATCGATGTTTACTGTTCGATGTTTTTCACTTATCGATGGTTTTACCTAGACATCGGTCATCCGATGTTTTTCCCAACTAAAAAGTAAAAACAATTATAATTTTTGAATTTGATACAAGTTTTTTTTGAATGAAAAAGACTAAGAAATTGTCAAAAACAATGATTTATTGATAATTAGAAAGACCGGTTTCGGTTATTACACCATTGTCAATCTCTGATAAACAGTTTACTCTTATAAACAGTTTATCAGAGATTGACAATGGTGTAATAACCGAAACCGGTCTTTCTAATTATCAATAAATCAGTGGTTTTTTGACAATTTCTTAGTCTTTTTCATTCAATATGAATAATTACCACAATATCAACTTCTCAACTAAACAAAAAGTTTTTTTTTTTGTTTGAAGAGGATTATCTTGAGAGCAATAAGCAATAGTAACAGAATTACAATCATTATCTCTATCATATTTAGTGTAGTATTCTGTTTAGTGTTTTTTGTGGATAAAGATCACTCTTGTGAAAGATCTCGCATAAGTTTTGATTTCCTGCAGATTGCTATTTTTATTTTTCAATCAGGCTCTCTGTATTTTTATGTGAGACTGTTGGATACTCTTGAAGATTTACATTACTTCTGTGGCCCGTGTCAAGGTTAGATAGTTAGTTATTTAGAATTGAATAAGAGGTCGGATTCTTCGTTTCTTAGGAAGAAAGAGTTTTTCTTACTACAATTATTTCCTCAACATGTGTTTAACACTAATTAATCTAGCTCTGGAAAAGAGGTCCTCGTATTGTAAGGAATGCAGATATCCATATTATAAAACTCAATCGATCTTCATTTCCTAAAAAATCTATCAGGTATTGAATGAATACGATATGAGTATCAATGATTGCTAAAATTAGCTTAGGGTGAAATTTCAAGACCGAATCCTCAAGGATATCTCGAGAGGTTTCAGACTAAACCATTAAGATGACAAATCTTGTGAACTAGAGTTGACGATGTATCTTTTTAGTCACAACCTGACTTCAATTATTCGAAAGACTGTTACTTGAATACCACAAGTCCAAAATTGCTGTGATTCCAGTTAGTAACTGTTGAAATATTGGAACAATAGCTCCAGATAAAATTGTAGTCACTTTAGAAGCTCTTTTTGTGCTCTACAATCTGAGATCAGGTATAGCGATCTATCTCATATTCCAGGTACACCTGTCAACAATGCTCCTTGTATTGTGAAAAACACCTAATTTTCAGCTTCAAGCATCATCACCAACTACATTGTCCTCACATTGATATTTCGCACAACGACATAAGTTCTTGAGATTATGTTCTATGAGAATCACCCGTAAGATACACTTCATTTCAGTATTTCCTAGTGGAGAGGCGCGCTTAAAGGACACCTCAAGGATCAAAATTTCAAACACATAACTTTTGACACAATGCTCAGATTTCATCGTACAACACTTCATCCTTCTCGGTTCGTCACGGCGGTTCAAAATCATGCATAATAGGTCAAATTCGGTCGAAAAATGGAAAATTTATTGTTGAGTGTACTTAAGCCCATATTCCAATACACAGAAAATGACCAATTTCTATATTCGAAGTTGCATGTCTTGTGAAATACTTCTGATAAAATTTCCAAATCTAGTGAGAATGTGAAAATTGTCCCCCTCTACCCACTCCAATAAATAATACTTTCGATTCCAAAACAATTTTAAAGTTAAGATTTTAAAAATGGCGATTTCAGTTTTTACATTTTTTTCATAATTTTACTGTTGATCAAGAGTTTCTAAAACGAGTCTGATATATCATAGAAACTTACGATTGATTACAAATTGTAGATAAATTCATCCTCTACGAGCTCAGTTGCCTAAAATTCATCTTGAATCACTTTTCGCTATCATAGAACTGCCAAAACCGTTAATATGAGAAAAATATCTACAATTTCCGGATTTTTTTCAACAATCAAATCTCACTTCACGAACATATTTTTTCATGAATTGTTTACAGCAGATGAAATAGAAAATTCTATTGTACATTTCAAGATCATGTAATAATTTTTATAATAAGGGGTTACCGAGATACATAGCTTTGAATATAGAAATTGGCCATATCTTATGCATTGAATATGAATAAGTACCTACACTCAACCATAAATTTTCTATTTTTTGACCGAATTTGACTGTTGATGCATGATTTTGAACCGGCTTGGCGAGCCGAGAAGAATGAAGTGTAGTAAGATGAAATCTGAGCATTGTGTCAAAAGTAAATTATAAGTGTTTGAAATATTTTGATCCTTGAGGTGTCCTTAAGCGTGCCTCCACTAGGAAATACTGAAATTAAGTGCATCCAATGGGTGATTCTTACCCATGAACGTATGTCATTTGTGCGAAATATCAATGTGAGGACAAAGTAGATGGTGATGATGGTTGAAGCTGAAAATTAGGTGTTTTCCACAATACAAGGAGCATTGTTGTCGGGTGTACCTGGAAATCTATATGACATAGAGCGCTCTACCTGATCTTAGATTGTATAGCACAAAAATACGCCTAGAGGGATTTTGAAATATACATCTAAATTGTAACAATCGGAAGATATTGTTGATTAAAAACTAAAATTCATCAAAATTGATTTTTTCTTCAAATTTTACTCATTTTTGAAAAATTATAACAAAGTACTCATTGGAGATAGAGAGTACCGAGTGATCTCATTTTTTTCAGAATTATATTATCAGGGAGAGATTTGGCAGAAATAGCTGAAAACTGGAAAATGAACCGAAAATACGAGGTTTTTGGGCTATCTTGTATCTAGCACAAGGAAATCTTGCATGAAGAAATTGGTTCTGGACTTCTCTTATGTACCCAAATAATATATTAAAAAATCAGAACTACAATATAAATTGCAAGCACACCCCCTTTTTATGTCTATATTGACTGGACTAATAGTACAGTATCATCCATAAAACGTAGGATGATAAACGATGTTTTAAAACATCGATGTTTACTGTTCGATGTTTTTCACTTATCGATGTTAGGATAAAAAAAACATCGATGTTCAAAACATCGATGTTTTGTCTTTCGATACCCATCCCTAGTCTATATTGACTGGACTAATAGTACAGTATCATCCATAAAAACGTAGGGCGATAAACGATGTTTAAAAACATCGATGTTCAAAAGCATCGATGTTTACTGTTCGATGTTTTTCACTTATCGATGTTAGGATGAAAAAAAACATCGATGTTCAAAACATCGATGTTTTGTCTTTCGATACCCATCCCTAATAACTATAGATAAAATAGATAATATTGTTATGCATCTACATAAATTGGCGGAGCTTTGGACATATCAATGTCCATTCTTCGGAAAGAATATTCGAAGTATTCTTCCCACTAACTCTCTACCAAAAGAGAGAGAGAAAGAGAGAGAGAGAGAGAGAGAGAGAGAGAGAGAGTGAGAGTAAGAGAAGAATATAAGGATAAAAAAAAAATTAATGTAGAATAGGATCTAAAGAGAAGATATAATATAGAACTGAGAATACAAATATAAAAATAAGATTGGAGATCATTGAAGATAATATATCAGAAGGGAGGGAAAACTATGAAATGTATTTTTGAATATTAGTGGTGTGGGTTGAACTTAAGATATTTTTAGAAGATTCTCTACCAGTTTGAATTAGCCATGACGTAAGCATTCTTTTGTAGATATTTGTGCTTGGTAAAACTGTACGCAAATCTGTTGGGATATTCTGGTAGATAATATGGATAAGATGGTGGGGGTTGGAAGCTGATGCAGATCTACTGATAGGGGGGACAGTTATGCCAGCATTAATTCTATATCGAGTTGGATAAACATGGTTTACAGGTTGCAACATATTGAAATTTATTTTAAAACCAAACAAAAGAAGGTTCTTGATAGAAAAGTTGTCTCAGGTCCAGCACTTTATATGAATTGAAGAACGCTTCTGTGGGGTAATGGATCAGAACACAAAGAGCTGCCTTGATAATGGCCTTCTGGGTTATTTCCAAACACTTTACTGATGCATTCGTGGAACCTCCCCAGACTATAATGCTAAATTGAAGAATGCATTGTACACCATTTTCAACTGTCCATGGTTGAGGATTTTGGACAACACAGAGAACACATAAATAAACTTCCTCAGCCTACCATTGATGTAAGCAGTGTGAGCCGACCAGGAGAGCCAGCTATCAAAAACAACACCCAAATACTTGTATTTGTCGACCAGCTCAACAACTGGACACTGGCAGCCCTCTGCAACAACACATGTATTGGAATGCAAGTGCAGCACCCTGCCATGAACATCACCTTGAGTGCGCAGGGCTAGCTCCATGCATTTAGTTTTACCAACATTCACAGACAACTTACTGTGGTCAAACCATTACTTGACTTTCTTAAGCCCCTGGGCAGCCACATTGTAGACATCTGCCCATGTAGGTCCCTCAAACAGCAGGGCAGTGTCATCAGCATACAAGAACATCTGTCCATTCTGGAGGTTTACTCTGCCAAGATTATTCTGATAGATCAGGAAGAGGAGAGGTCCCAGAGTGCTGCCTTGAATTAATCCGTAATCTATGCGTTTGACATCGCTCTCAACTCCATTCACTGACACCGTTTGAAATCTATCAGAGAGATAACTCCTGAACCAGCTCAAGGCATTTCCATTAACTCCAATACACTCAAGCTTGTTCAGAAGGATGCTCCTGTCCAAGGAATCAAAAGCTTTGGCACGATCAATAAAAACTGATAGAGCCCTTTTACTACGATCAGTGAACCTGGTGAACTGGTGAACCTGGTCTGTGAGGCTTAACAGTGTGCATCATCCATGGTGAGATCACTCCTGAACCCAAACTGATTATCAATAAGCAATCCATTCTGTTGAAGGTAGTTACAAAGTTGAAGTCTCACACATCTCTCCAGGAGATGATACTCAATAGAGAAATAGGCCTGTAACTACTGCACTCATCCCTATTCACCCCCTTATGGATGGGCACAACCTGGCGAGCTTGAAGGCATGTGGAAAGACCCTCTGCAATATGCTTGAGTTGACAATATGCAGGAGAGGGACCTTCAAATACTCCAAGGAGTCATTGATCATATCTGCAGTGATATCATCACACCGAGGTGTGCTGACCCTCCTCTCAGCTCACTAACGCAGTTCACCAGATCCTGCTCAGTGATAGTCTCCAAACGAAAATTTGTTCTGGCCCTATAATCCTGATCATCTACCTCACTATACACGACAGGAACCTGCCTTGCCAAACCAGCACCCAATTCACAATAGTAATTGTTTGAATCATTACCTACAGCCTTACAAGAATCATGACATGAATATTATTATTGTTATTATTATTATTGATGTTGTTGTTACTGTTATTATTATTATTATTTTTATTGCTAAGAAATGAATCAACCTGTAGGTTTCCTTTGCAAGGTTTAGAGCCAGATAATTCATTAATATGTTGTCACAGCAACTTTGGCTTAACATGAGATTGTAAAATTTTATTTTTGTAGTAGGTTTCTTTGGCTAACTTGATAGTTGTGGATAAATAATTCCGGTATCTTTTGAACTCATTAAGAAGTGCTGAATTGAAAGGCTGCAGCTTAACTTTTTTACTCAATTTGCCTCTATGTCTGATAGAGTTTATAGATAGAGTTTTAAGACTGATACAAGGCTTGATCTTTACGTTTCTGTGTATGTAGCTAGATGTCATACATGATGCAATCAATCAATCAATCAAGTTTTATTGAAAAAAATATTTACATTGGAGGTCCCACTAAACCCGAAGGTTTTTCAGTAGGTGCCTATATAAGTATACATAATAAATAATTTATTTATAATTATTATAGAATCGTACATTACAAAAGAAACAAAATTAGCAAATTTGATAAGAGGAAGAGAAAAAAAATTTTTGCAAGCAAAGGGAAGTTGGGAAGTAAGAAGAGGATGTAAAGGAAGGATGTTGGTGAGGAAGGTAAACTTATCTAGGAACTAGAATAATAAGATTTAAGAAAATAAATTAGATAAACTACTCAAGTAAAAGAAAAATATCAATCAAATCAAATCATAAATCATGAAAAATGAGTATTCACTATTTATGAAAACAAAAATTATAATAAACATACATGGGGGAAAAATTGAGAGATGAAATTTGAATTTCAAGAAATAATCATAAGTGGTCGCTCTGACTGGCGGCAATGACTCAATAAAATAAATGTACCAGCAAAATATCTGCTAGCTGTTTCTTTATATGAGGTTATTGTTATTTATTACATAGCTAAGAACATCAATTTTTGAATAATCTCGAATATTCAGAGGCAATTTATTAAATAATTTAGGAAGTATGTAGAAGAGTGATCTTTTTCCATATATATATATATATATATATATATATATATATATATATATTTCTAAATCGAGGTAACTGATATATAACTGGTGATCTTAAATTGTAAGGAGATGGTGGAGCAAAGGATCTGTATTGAATATTATTTTTGAAAAATATTATAATTTTGTAAATATAGAAGTTCTTTGGAGTTAGGGTATGGTGAAAAAATTGTACATTAGAATAGTTATTTGTGTAACTAGTGCGCAAAGTGTCAGTTTGCTGCACCGAAAGAAACGTTTACGCCCGAGCCGTAGGCGAGGGCGGAATGGTTTCTTGAGTGCAGCAGAGGAACTTTGCGCACGTATTTCACATTAAGTTTTTCCTACAGTTACCATTGAATATGAAAAGTGGGTAATTATGGGTAAAATTGCCTGAAATCCATCAAATGTTTTTCTGTGTAATTTTATTATTGATAAAAACCTTAATCCTAAAATCCTAAAGTCCTCGTTGTCCTTGGTTATAATATATAATGAATAATAATTAGCGCGTTGTGCTTCGTTGCACCTCTGCTCACTATAGCAGCCCAGTCACTGTTACCAACTTCATTTTCATTTTGCTGCACTGTTGCTCCATATAACCTACTAAGTATTTTGCGTTGCCATGTTGCAAATCTGGAGTGCAGAAAAATTTTTCCCGCACTAGAGCGGAAAAGTGATTCTTTGCGTTCTGTAATCAGTGCAGCAATGGCCACTTTTCAACGTAACTGTAGGAAAAGATTATTGAAGTTGATATTTGAGTTGATAATAAGAGGCAATCGAGATGTTATGCACTTCAGGGTTCTTAATTGAATTCTTTCTACTCTGTGCAACAAATAGTCAGCTGCACAGCCCCATGAATCTATACCATACCTAAGGATAGACTCTACGAGAGATTTATAAATTAGGTGAAGACATTCGACCGGAATAGTTTTATGCATGTAAAATATTTTTGCGCTTAATGCTTGAAGTTTTTTCGAGATGTAGTTGATGCCATCTCATTCTACTGTCAACTATCACACCTAGGTATCGGGTATCGTCAACTTGAGTTAGTGATGGACAACTACAAGTTTGAAGTGATTTAGAAAGACAGAGGCAGTCATGACTGATAATTTTTGGAGTTTCATTACATCTCATATGTGGTGATTTAAAATGCATTAAAACTGGTTTTTTCTTATTAATTACCAAATTTCTGTCATGTGAGCACCTAAGAATCCTATTATAATCAGATTGCAACAGTTGCTCTGCAACTTTTTATTTATTTATTTGAGTATTACAATAGTGCGATAGTATCCCTCTAGCTGTAAGCTATTTAAGGGATATATAAAAATAATCCTTTACATACAATAAAAAAAATCAATAAAAATAGTTATATTTCTTAATTTACCTGATTATATTTCTTCATTTTTTGTAACTGATTGTTCTCTTTTGTCCACTGCACCATAAATTAACTTAACTTAACTTACAAAATAAGACTTATAGAAAAAGACTTTACTTGGCAAGCGACAATTAACAAGATAATCGCTCTGGGATATTACCTAATGTTACTCACTCTGAACACAAATATATATTAAATCATAATATATCTTAATTGAAAAATTTAAATTATTTTAAACTCAAAAAATATAATGAATAGTTAATAAAAAATACATAATAAACTCGAATAAACACAACAAACAAAACACAACTCATTTCCTGAAACTAATCAAAATGATTTATTCTTATGAAGTGCACTCTGAGTTTTGTTTGAATGTCATTTTTACTCTGTAACATTGTCAACTCTAATGGCAATGAATCTAACAGAAATGGTATTCTGAATTCTGGAGCTCTTTTACCATAGGCATTATTATATATCTGGGTTCTATAATTTCTATGTCTCAATGTATATTCTATTTCGTTCATTTCTCTATATTCATTCTTATAGTAGTTACGTGACAAATCTGTGAACCTGGCTAAAGCTTCCACCGTCATAATGCCGAACAAGTGACGTTCAACACCATTAAAAAGTGTTTTTATTAATCTTTATACGGCCCTATGCAGTGGCTGTTTTATATATTTGGGTGCTAAATAATGGATGGTGATTCCGTAGAAGAGAGTGCTCTGCACCATTGAGTAGTAGATCATTCTTTTAGTAGTAATGGGAAAGTGATAGCTAATTCTTGAACATTTATAAAGAGCAGCTCTCATTATTTTTAAAAGTGAATTATTATGTGATCTGAATCTCATATCATCATCAAATATTATTCCTAAATGTTTTAAGCTGTCACAAAAATCAAGTTTTTGACAATCACATCCATTCATGTGTGGATTATCTAGACATTCTGCTTTATGACCAATTAACTTAACAAATTCATTCTCATTGACATTAAGTCTCTGATTTCTGAATACTATTACTTTAGTCTTTTGTGAATTTATTTTTAAACTATTATTAAAGAAATATTTAATTGCCAAATCCAGATCTTTCTGCATTAAACCCAACCCTGCTCCTAAATCTTTATGTATTATATATAAAATATTATCATCAGAATATTGCATAACTTTACTTTTAAATTTCAGGCTTGCGAAATCATTTACATAAATAAATATTGAATAAAATCGGTGATAGTATGCCACCCTGAATCAATCCGCATGATTGTTCATAACTGCTACTAATTTAGGTACCTATTCAAATTTGGAGAGTTCTATCCACGAAATAATTACTGAATAACCTTAGTAGTTTGCCTCCAACAACTATTCTTATTAATTTCTGAATCATGCTTTCATAATTTACAAGGTCGAAAGCTCTTGTCAGGTCGGTTGTTACAGCTATAACAAATTTATTTTCATTTGAAGATCTATTGATGTCACCTGTCATATTCTCTAATAAATCAATTGTCGATTTTCCGGGGATAAAACCAAATTGACTCTCATATATTATTCTATGTATGTTTAGATGTTGTTGCAATTGTGCATCTATGAAATGCTCAAGAATCTTCATGAAAACGGAAACCGATGCCACTGGCCTGTAACACCCCATATCTTTTTTTGAACCTTTTTAGAAGATTGGTTGAAGATGCGTTACCTTCATAAGTGGTGGTATAACTCCAGTCTCAACAATTCTGTTGACTAAGTGTATCAATATCAATCTCAAGTAGAATACATTATTGATTAAATCTTGTGGTTTGATCTTGTCTGGACCTGGTCCTGATTTTCTGTTTAGTTTATTAATGACCCAATAGAGTGATTCTAAGTTCATCTTTTTGAAGTTCATACTTAATCTTTCTCCTACTGTATAATTTCCATAATTAAAACTATGTGCTAAATCAATTTTTTTCCTTTCAACCCATCATTGATGTCCTCAATTGCTGATTTGAAATTATTTTTAAATTTTTCTGTCAAGTTTTGTATTCTTTTATTATCTTTCACTTTAAAATTACTCTTTATTGAATCTATTATTGTTGGTTTTCGTTTTTTATTGATAAATTGATTGATAATTTCCCAAGTTTTTTTTTGTGTTATTAAAGTTTTTAGAAAACAATTTATGGTAATAATTTCTTTTTTCTATACGAATCTTATTTGTCAGTTCGTTTCTGAGTGTTTTAAATTGATTCCTTAATTCCACATTATTTCTATGTCTCTTCAACCTTTGAGAATAAAATATCGGATCACTATTGGACAGGGGTGAAAATAAGTTCAATTGAATATCCACTTATAGATAACATAGAGAACGAATATAAAAATATTATTAGCACTAAAAACGTAAATGAATTAATCCAAAAAGAGATTAATTGGTTTCCAACTATCAATTTCGAGTAACTGGTCAAGCAGTCAACGTTTCGATCAATAGAATGTTTCAGTTGAATAGAGCCAGGAGAGTGATGATTAATAATAATTAGACAAAACTATAAAATAGATATTGCAAATTGACCACCTTCACTGATCTGAGCACACAGACTATAAATATATTAGTTTTGTTTTCAACAAAGTGAGTAAGTAGAAATATATTTCACATAAAATGATATTAACATTATGTTTTCATAAATTTAATTCCATGAATATGATGGAATTCCCCAATAAAAGAATATTACCATAACTAATAATAACTTCTATGATAAACACTTTATACCTATAATATACCTATTTACTTTTTAAATGTGAGATGTGAGATGTGCCATGTGAGATTTTTATTTTCAACCAATTGCTTGATATTGTTCTCAAACCAAGGGTTCTGTTCTTGTCTTTTATTTATTTTAACCTTAATAGTACTTTTATCATAGATGTTGTTAAATTTTTCAAGGACCACATTATATATATATGATGGGTCTCTCAAATCTAGTATTGGCCACCAGTTCTCTTTTTGGATTAATTCATTTACTTTTTTAGTGCTAATAATATTTTTATATTCGTTCTCTATGTTATCTATAAGTGGATATTCAATTGAACTTATTTTCACCCCTGTCCAATAGTGATCCGATATTTTATTCTCAACCATAAAAGCTATATAGGAATTTTCATTGTTTACTTTAACATTTACATGGTCCAAACAAGATGAAACAAACACATAAACTCTATAATCTCATAAACTCTATAAAACTCTTCTGTAGTGGGCCTCTGAATACTATTATATAGACCATTAGAATACAACACACCCAGGTAACCAGGTAATCATCCGCTCCATATCAATTATTCAAATAACATATATTAATGTCACCCATCATTATAATATTATTTTCATTTCTGATTTTATTCATGCCAAGAAATATTTCCAATTCTTCGTTAAAACGATTTATATTCTGATCAGGGGGTAGATAAAATGCAACTATTATATTGATTTTTCCCCACTATAGATTTTCAAACATAATAATTCTGCGGATGCGAAATCATAATCTATATGTTCTATTTTAAAATTCTCTCTATAAAATACACCTAATCCTCCGCCCCCTCGACCATCCTGCCTACACCTAAAAACATTGGAATATCCAGGAATCCCATATAAATTAACTTCTTCCTTTCTTAAATTGATTTCACTTAATACCATTACATGAATGTTACAGAGCACTTCATTTATTTCCGATTTCAATGTATCCCAGTGTTTCCTTAGTGATCTTACATTAGTGCTTATACAGATAAATTCATTGAGAGTGTTATCTATAAGACTTAAGATTTTAAGATTTTTATGCCCAGCAATTAAAGCTGTCTCATCAGAATACATAAAAATGTCACCATTTCTGATTATGCTTGAAATTGAGTTTACATATATATTGTAGAAGACAGGACCTAAGATACTACCCTGTGGGACACCAATATCGTCGCTTTTGAATAATTCGCTTTGGTTGTTCCCCAACTTAACCAGAAAGTATCTGTCACTCAGGTAACTTTCAAACAACTTGAGAACATTTCCTGTTAGTAATCTATGAATATTGCTAAAACATGAAATCTATTATTAAAAAAAAAATATTTATTTTGAGGGTAAAATTTAAAAGAAGTGCTTCTGCAGATTTCCCTTTTTGAAAGCCGTATTGAACATCTGACAGGGTATTATTATCAGATAGGTATTAATTTAAATGGATTGATAAATATCTTTCAAATGTCTTCTCAGGCACTGATAATTTAGCTATTGGCCTGAAATTTTCCAGGTCATCTCGAGCACCAGTTTTAAAAATTGGTCTAACAATGACTACTTTTAAAATGTCTGGGAATATGCCTTTAGAAATCGATAGATTCATCATTCGACAAAGAGGATTTACCACATGCTCTTTCAGGGCTTGCAAATCTGAAACGCCAATATCATCAAAGCCTGGAGACTTATTTGCGTTCATATTATTGATAATTTGAACAATATTATCATTACAAGCAAATTTATGGTTGAATTTATGCTCAGATGGCACGTGGATTGAGTCGTCAAGGATCAACGGACATAAATGTGTAGTTTTCCTAATGTTTCTAATAAAGGAAGTAGCAAAAGCTGAACAGACCTCGGTGACTGGTAATATTGACATTTGTATAAGTAATAAATAAATAATTCCAATTTGTTCATCCCATCCAACTATCAATTTCGAGTAACTGGTCAAGCAGTCAACGTTTCGATCAATAGAATGTTCCAACTGAATAGAGCCAGGAGAGTGATGATTAATAATAATTAGACTAAACTATAAAATATATATATTGCAAATTGACCACCTTCACTGATCTGAGCACACAGACTATAAATATATTAGTTTTGTTTTCAATACAGTGAGTAAGTAGAAATATATTTCACATAAAATGATATTAACATTATGTTTTCATAAATTTAATTCCATGAATATGATGGAATTCCCCAATATAAGAATATTACCATAACTAATAATAACTTCTATGATAAACACTTTTAAAAACACTTTATGATAAACACGGTGCACAATTGGATGCGCCGTGTCATTTCGCTTCACGTTCTTGTGATGAACACATCTCCGTAACATACACAAACCAATATATCTGCTGACCAGTAAACGACTTGGAACATTGCCAGCAATAGCTGAAGGGGAGCTCTCTCACACAGACACAAAAGAAGGAGAATGCTGCTAGATAGTGGGAGTGATTAGTGAAGAATAGAGCATCGGACCTCTCCGTCTTCGAGGAAGAGCCATGTTAAAAGTAATTTCTCACGGACTTTAGTTGCTTCTTGCTACTACAAACTACAAGGAATACAGATTCAGTGCTGCCATGAAATAATAAGATGTAATAGACCCAGTTTGTCTCCCACTGTTTCACTTTGTTAGCGTCCCTAAGTTCTGGCCATTTTTTTGGAGTGCTGGTGTTCAGTGCTGGCGGAATTCCGGTGACCCGATTATTCTAGATATTTTGTAATGAAGATTCTGAAATGTTTTAAAACTTGTAACTTATCAAATTATCGATTGCTAAATTATTTCAAACTAAATATTCCCAAATTAGAATATTTCAATCAAATAACATTAATTTTATATAAATTTAACCAGACAAACTAGCTGTTTGCTCAGTATTCCAATATCGATATTAATTGATATACAATATTGATATTACCATCGATACATCAATATTGATATTCCGATACAATCAACAAACTGTAACATTACAAAGTAAAAATTCAAATGGATAGAAACGAAATAGATACCTTCAAAATCACTTGAGCTTCCGTTTCTTCTTTCGGACTTCTCGATGCTTTTTTCAGTCTCCTGGGATAGGGGGTCGGTACTCTAGTGAATCCGCTATTTCTTTCCGCTGAATTAACATTTGCACTAAATTTGATGAAAGGTTGTCTGCCTTTATCCTTACTCTTGTACGAGTCTGTCTCTTCATCGTTTGCTGAAAATTAAAAAGACGTTTACTTCTACAACATTTCTGGAACAAGATGTGATATATTAAATAAAAAAATTGTCATGTAATGATATATTTCTTACCTGAGGCTGAAAATGATGATTTTCGACTCGAAAAACTCGGTTTCTGAGTTCGGGATTTAGCTAAGTTCTATAGTGAGGTCCACGTTATAATGGCAATGGAGAGAGATAGGAGAACAACTTTGCCGATCCTCTGTTTTGTCAATGCCTATAGACTGTAGATGATACAGGTTTATTGATGTAATATTAACTGTTCATTCTCGTTTAATAATCAAATATATTTTATTAGGCAAGAAATTACATTTTTCAATGATTTCATAATGAATTTTCATAATTAAGATGAAATATTTTCTTAATGAATTATTAATTCTACATTGTTATAAGACGATCTGGCAACAAAGCAAAGTGAGAAAGAGATAGCTCTATCCGCTTTAAAAGGATAGCAATACCATTGCTAATTAAACACTGCCATTATAACGTGGACCTGTCTATATTACAATGCTGAACTTTCTTTCAAGATGGCGGATTTTGGCGTCAGGATACTAGCCGACTTTCCAATCTGTGTTGTATTATGTGCCATAGTGATAGTTTGAATTTACATGTTTTTGTATATGGTACCTTGTCAAGCAGCCTCTTTAATGTTAGCTTTAGGTAGCTTATTTATTCAATAAATTTTTTTCTATTCTATGATAAGTGAGCGGCAGCTCAACAACAGATAAAATTTGAAAATAAAATGAAATAAAAAAAGATAGTCACTATAGCATGGAGACTCAAAAATATTCTCCAAATAATAAAGTGAAACAAACTGTTTGGTTCTGTAAGTATGAATAAAATGAAAATGGTACTTACTGTCAGGACTCATAAGCTTCTGAGGCAGTAGGTAATTTGTTGCATAGTGACTACGAGTTTCAGCATCATACATTTTACAGAGAGGCGTGAGTGGCATCCCTTGATTGAAAGACAGCCAAAGCGATTTCAACCTCTTCAGTTTGAAAATGGATAAGGGTAGATAACTCAAGTTGTTTTTCGCTAACGACAGAACCCTCAAGTTGGCAAGATGTCCTATTTCTGGTGGTATACTTTTCAATTTGTTATCCTGAAGTCCTAATATCCTGAGTTGAATGCAACTACCAATTTCTGAAATAACCGGAAACAAAACAAAAAACATGAATTATTTTATAACAGGTAATAATGAGAGAGCGATTGATATTTTTTATTTAGAACAACGTTTTGCATAGGCCTAAGTTCAGAACAGCGAATTTTCTCAAGAAGATTAAAGAGAAGATGTATTATCATCATAAGATTGATATTAAGAGAGCTATTCAGCCACCGATAAAATGTTCAAGATTGACTCCCAATATCAGTGCAGTAAGCGAGTCCGGTACACTGAAAAAATAATTCCTGAATTCTAATAAGACTATCCTACTCAGCCCGGCCAAGAGAGTATGAATACTATAGTTCCATTAGAACTTATAGGAATAATATTTCTCTATATCAGACACGTTAAATTATACTGTAGGAATCCATCTTTAATTGATTTACAATTTGAGTAGATTTTTGCCCACACCTTCTTCTACCAGAATTCCCAGTGTCGCTCTGGGCCGGCTAGACTCAGTCGGCGTCTGGGGTGGGCCGCAGCAGGGGACGGGAGGCTTAGCGTGGTGTCCGTCAACCACCCTCGTTCGAGTTGGGGGTTGGAACAGGGTCTTGAGTACCTTATTGAAGTGATTCCCTCTTTTGGGAAAAAAGGGGCAGTGTTTTCGCACTGCCTAGCAAGGTTGGGCGGGGAAAGATAGGAGTAGGAACGATCTGGTGTCTTCTGAGAGTATGATCTCCGGGCCGGGAAAAACGTTCCCAATCGTTACTGGACGTCCTCTTGCAATTCCTCTTGGAATTAGCAAGATAGAAGGGCCCTGGGTCCGGGCGTCGCTAGCAGTCACCGGGTCCCTCACCTCGGGCACCGGGTGTTTCTGGCTATCAGGATTGGTGTCTCGGGGTCGAGAAAGGCCTTCCCAAGCCTTACTCGAGGTCCTCTTGCTATTCCACTTGGAATCAGCAAGACAGAAGAGCCCTGGAACCAGGCGTCACTGGCAGTCACCGAGTCCAACACCTCGGTCACCGGCTATTTCCTGCAGTCAGGATTGGTGTCTCGGGGTCGAGAAAGGCCTTCCTTTAAAGCTCTAAAATCAATTTCCCTCATTAGACACGATCGTGACACACTGTTCCTGCTAAGGAAAGGGGGGAGGAAAGAAATGGGAGAGAAAGGGGGGGTCGGGATGAGAAGGGTATGCAAAGGACATATGTCCCCAAGCACAGGGTACATGCTGTCGCATCTCCGACGGTCATGTACTATCATCTAGGCGCCAGGTTGGATCCTCACCAACGGGTGATAATGCAGCTGCATCGTCAAGGAGAATAGCAGTAGGATGTCCGGCCACGTTTCCCGGCAGCGTCCGCCGTGGCTCGATCCTATTAGAGTGGAACTGCTGAGTTACGCCGTGCTTCCGCACTGCGTAGGTACGCCGTGCTTTCGCACTGCTTGGATGCACCGCGCTTCCGCACTGCTAGGCATAAGGATTTTTGCCCCGCTCGGGAGCGCCGTGCTTTCGCACTGCATAGGAACGCCGTGATCTCGCACTGCTGGGCGCGAGGATTTTCGCCCCACTCGGGAGCGCCGTGCTTTCGCACTGCATAGGCGCGAGGATTTTCGCCCCGCCCGGAAACGCCGTGCTTCCGCACTTCATGGGAACGCCGTGCTTCCGCACTGCTAGGCGCGAGATTTTTCGCCCCGCCCGGAAGCGCCGTGCTCACGCACTTCATGATATAAGGGAAACACAGAAAGGTGAATAGCACCTCCGACTGAGTTCTTACTCATGCCGTCGCGGTGTGTCCACAACCGCTGACTAGTAGGAAACTGGCCCCTGCTTAGACATTAGGAAACAGAACTTGCGCTCTGCTGGAGGGCTGCGTTTGCACATATCAAGGCGCGGGGATTTTCGCCCCGCCCAGAAAAGCCGTGCTCACGCACTGCAGGATATCGGGAAACACAGAACACAAAGCCGGGCTTCCGCCCTGCGAGCCGTGCTTTCGCACTGCCGCTGTCTTTGCGCACCGCAAAGGTGAGCGTCCGCGTGGTGACGACCAGACACACACTGACCGATGTGTCATGCTTGCGCACAACGTTCGGACGAGCTAGCAATCTGGTTGCCGTCTTTCCAAACTGCTGAGGTGAAGCTCGCGCACTACCCGTGCCGGGCTTTCGCCCTGCGAGGAGCCGTGCTTTCGCACTGCGAGCCGTGTTTTCGCACTGCCTAACTTCGCCGTGCTTTTGAATTGAATTGATTTATTGTTTCACAGAAAAAAGACTTATAAAACATAAGTAAATGTACTAATTTAAAGAAAATTATATCTATGTTTAAACTATTTCACAAAATAATTGAAACTGTACTCACATGGACCTGTCGGTCTGTTCGTGAGTAAGAGTTCGCATACGTATATTGAAATTTAATTTACACAGATAACTTATCTATGATACAGAGAAGTAATATTACTATTATAGATAGCTACCAATATTTAATAGTATTGCACAATACAATATCAAAACTATTCAAATAAAAGATAAAAATACTTATTTAATTTTAATATTCAAGCTCAACTATCAACATTCGCACGGGAAGGGAAACACACACGCACACACACACACACACACACTACGCTCACACATGAGTGAATAAATTCGAAGGCATTGATTTGATCAATCTACCACACTGATAGTCATTCAAAGATGCCAACCATTCATGTAGCACTTTCTTGTATTTTATTACAGTACAAGGACCTGGATGACTTATGTGGGGGGGGGGAGCATTCCGCAGAAGCATATTAATTACATAAGAGACATTTCTGTCGCAAACAGCTCGCGAATTTCTCTCTAAATTGGGATGCAGAAGATGTCCGCTTCTAGTCCTACGTTCTTGTTGTGCTGGAATATTTAAGTTCATTTTATTCTTGAACGCATACATTAAGACAAATTTAACATAAAGCTTCTTAATAGTTAGAACATTAAAATAAACAAATAAACGTTCGGAAGAATATGTTCTTTCCAGGCCCAGTCCGGCTTTGATAATAGCTTTCTGAGACACTGAAAGTTCTGCAATCTTAGTATCACACGCACCTCCCCAGACAATAATTCCATAGGTAAGGATTGACTGCACAAGTGCGTGATACACTGTCCTCAATTCCTTCGTGTTAAGAATGCCCTTCAGTTTTGAAAAAACAAAAATCAATTTCCGTAATTTTTTTTCAAGTAGAAAATGTGTGGATGCCAAGATAAATTATTATCAATGATTATACCCAGGTATTTGAACTCGTTGACCGATTCAATCACCTGGCAATCACAGACATCATTACACACCTGACCACAACAATGTAGTTTTAGCAGTAAATTATCCGGAGGGGCGCGGTTTTTATGAAGGAATATTGGAAGAATTTTGGTCTTCTTCGCATTCATACTAAGAATGTTGTCGTCAAACCAATTTTTGAGTGTAATTAAGTCTCTGGATGCCTTCTCGTAGACTTCCATCCAGCTGTCTGCCTCAAAATAGACTGCAGTGTCATCAGCAAACAGTAGCATTTTACCCAATATATCAGATTTGATAATGTCATTGATGTATATAAGGAATAAGATTGGCCCAAGTGTGCTTCCTTGGACAACCCCAAAATCGATACTTCGCACCTCACTATTGACAGAATTTGTATTGTTGTTATTTATATTATTACTATTTATGTTTACTATTTGTTTGCGACCCGACAAAAAGCTTCCGATCCAATCATGAGAAGCGCCAATTATCCCAATATTTTTCAATTTATAAAGCAATATTGCGCGATCGATAGAATCGAAAGCCTTTGCCAGGTCAACAAACAGCAAAAGAATATATTTGTTATTATTAATGCCTTTTCTTAAGTAGTCACTCAGCTGATAGAAGCAGTTGGAAGAGTTGCAGTCGTTCCTGAATCCAAACTGGCAATCAGATAATAATTTGTTTATTTTTAAATATTGAGACAGTTGGTTTTTGTAGCATTTTTCAATAACTTTTGAAAATACACTCAGTAAAGATATTGGACGGTAATTATTTTTATCTCCCTTATCACCTGACTTGTATAGAGGAATAACCTTAACCAATTTGAAAATATTGGGGAAAATACCTGAATTGAAACTACAGTTAATAATATGACAAAGTGGAATAGTAATAAAATCTATGCCATTTTTCAACAAATAACCCGATACATCATCGCAGCCAGGAGCAGAACCTCCGCGCATTTCCGCCACACACTGTCTAACCTCCTGCTCTGACACCTCTCTTAAGATGAATTGCTGGACAGGAGGACAAACAGGGCGGACTGGAGCTCTAAGTCTCTGGTTTCTTTGCTTAATCTCATCAGCTAGCCTGGCTCCAACATTAGAAAAGTAATCGTTAAATTACTTTACTTTACTTTACTTGTTCGTCACAATTACTGAACTGCATTAAGGGAGCAACGATCCCGCAGTATATGACACGTCAAAGTTTAATCTAATATCTACCATCCCTCCTATTTCAACACAACAGATCCCACATAACATACATCAATCAAACACTATTCAACAAGGAAGTCTGCTAACCTGTACGGACACAATACAATAAGGAATTCCCTGAGTGTTTTTTTGAACTCCTTCAAGCCATCAATTTCTCTTATGTGAGATGGGATTGAATTAAACATTTTCATTCCCATATAAAACGGGCCACTCTCCAGCAGGCTTAGTCTGTGATGTGGGTGAACAAAACCTCTAAATCGAGTATTATGGGGATGACTCACCTGGTTCTCCTCATACATTCGTCTATTTTTAAAAACGAAGATTGCTAAATCTAATATATAAATAGCAGGAGCCGTCAGCAATCTCTTTTCTTTAAAATAAGGTCTGCAAGAGCGCATTGTATTAATCTTATAAATTATCCTAATGGCTTTCTTCTGCAGTATGAATATTCCATTATTCTCTATACTTTTTCCCCAAAAAATAACTCCATATCTCATAACTGACAGAAAATAAGCATGATATACAAAAAGAACAGTTTTTTCACTCCCTACTCTAGCCATTACTCTTAATGCAAACAAGGCTCTATTCAATTTACCAGTGACATGAGAAATATGAAGCTTCCACTTCGAATCACTCTCTATCATCAGACCCAAGAATGTCGTGGAATCAGACGTTTCAACTCTACTTTGCGTATTCAAGTTTATTCCAAAACTTTTATAGTCTCTACTGAAGGGAATTACTTTAGTTTTTTTGCAGTTCAAACTAAGACTATTCTGAACAAACCACGAATCTAATTCAGCAAGACACCTCTCAGCCTCTCTTATCAAACATTCACTGTTCCTACTGGTGATTAAAGCTGTAGTGTCGTCCGCAAAAAGAGAGAGTTTGAAATTGACATGACTCTCGATGTCATTAACATAGACCAGGTATAAGAGGGGACCCAATATTGAACCCTGCGGTACTCCCTGAGACATAGGTAACCAAGAAGAGCTGCATGTTTCATTACCAACAGATATTGACACTATATGGAACGTCCCCGATAAATATGACTGGAACCATGAGTATTCTTTCCCATTTACACCATAATATTTCAATTTGTGCAATAGAAGATCATGTTGAACATTATCAAAAGCTCCCGACAAGTCACAGAAAATACCCACCCAGAGCCTGTTCAGAGTCATCCCTAGCCTTAAGTGTACCCTGGTTAATTCCGAAAACAGCATCTTCAATGGATCTGCCCTTACTAAATCCAAACTGTGACTTGCAAAAAAGAGAGGATTTTTCAAAAAAAAATTATTGAGCTGAGTATGAGAAGCCCGTTCAAAAACTTTCGAGAAAGATGAGAGCAGAGCTACTGGTCTAAAATTAGCAACATCATTCTTATCCCCCTTCTTGTACAAAGGTTTCAAAACAGCTTATTTCAACAAGTCAGGAAAATGTCCAGTATCAAAAGAGAGATTAATCAAGTATGTTAGAGGCTTAAGTATGAGATTACATCACTTTTTAATGATAAATATAGGAATGCCATCCCACCCCGCTGAACTCTTATTTTTTAAGCCTGTCATTATCCTGAGAACCTGCCCTTCCGATAATGGTTGAAATCTGAACTGTCTAATACCCCTATTATTCTCTATTCTATGTTGTCTGAAGGCTTGTAGGTACTCTTTAAAGTCCTCTGAGTTGCAACTATGTGCTTTGGATTTCCTGTTGAAGTGCTCATTGAAACATTCTGCAACCTGTACAGGCTCGTCAACCAAAACTCCATCCGCAAACAATTTTGGGCATTCGTTTTTGAAAGATGAATTTCCCATAGTATTCCTTATTAACTGCCAAGTAGCCTTTGTAACATTATCTGAATGCTTAATCACACTATCAAGATATTTTTTCTTGGCCAAAGTAATTGTTTTTTTTTCAGTACTTTACTATACTTTTTAACATATAAATGAAAGCTAGGCTTGCATCATTTTTCAAATACATTAACAACTCTCTTTTTGTTTTAAGTGAGATCCTCAAACCTGGAGTCAACCATTTTTTCATTGAACTATTCTTTTTAATCTTCATGGTTTTGATTGGAAATGCCTCCATGAAGCATCGATTGAATCTAGAGAAAAACTTCTTGAAGCACAAATCACAGCTAGAGGATGTAAAACAATCTTCCCAAGTTTCCACTTTCAATAAATCTAAAAAGCCTTCAACATTTTTGCTTGAGAAAATTCTCTTACTTATATACCTCTCATCCTCACATTGTTTTCGACCAATAAGCTTGACAAATATCGCATGATGATCAGACAAACCCAAGTCAATCACCCCACCAACAACGCTCTCAGATACAACATTGGTTATTATGTTGTCAATACAAGTTGATGTAGTATAAAACGGCCCTGATTGAATTCTTGTTGCTAATCATTAAGTTCATTTGCTATATCTAACGCAGACTTGGGATTGTTGTCGCTATTGTTACATTTTGTGTAATCATGAATAGGAAAAGAAGCAGTTTTGTTGCTAGACCCTGATATCTCGTTGATTGTTTTCCAAAAATTTTTGGGGTTATTTTTTGAATCTTTCGCACTGCTATGGGGCTTTCGCCCTGCGGGTGGCCGCGCTTGTGCACTGCCTAACTTCGCCGTGCTTGCGCACTGCTATGGCCGGGCTTTCGCCCTGCGGGTGGCCGTGCTCTCGCACAGCCTAACTTCGCCGTGCTTGAGCCTGAGTCTGTGCGACGCAGTGGTAGCGGACGGTCGTGTTTTCGGGAGCTGTAGTGCTAAGATAGCCTATAGGTTTCACTTGTCTGCCAGCTAATACTGTAGTTAGAGTATACTGTTACTAATAATTTTAACCTAACATTTGTTTGATACTTTATTATTTTCTTTCTCTTTCTCAAATACTGATCTCACTAACTCGAAAAATGTTATTTCAATAGATGTAACCTATTCAATTTTACTATATAAATTACACTAAATTCCACTACTTAATAATTCGATTAAATAAAAATTGTAACTCAAACCTCTTTCTCGTAATAAGAAGTCTAAAAAATAATGTACTGTGTGAATCCTCTTTCTTCAATAGAGCAAACTAAATTTCCTTTCAAATAAAGTACCGCAACTAAACAAAAGCCAAAAATAGTAAATCTATAATATAAAAATACATATAAAATTTTAGTTGAGGTGAACCGAATTACTTATGCGTGGTTTCACTTTATAAAGTCATAGATATCTGAATTGGTTGTAGCATAAAATGGTTTAATTCTACTCAACACAGGTCGAAGCGGATATTCATTGGCAAGCTGCTTTGTAGGTTTGTAAACATTGCATCTTGCAACAGTCGCTCGTGGCCCGGGCCTGAACGGGGCACGACCGACACAAATCCGTTTCGTTTTTCTATTTTTCGCCTGTTTTGATCTTGTCTTATAACTATATTTTATGGTGTATATGTATACTATACTTTGTATACTATCTACTATTGAAATACTGCTCTGCTCTTTCATGTGCAATTTTCCTTCCTGTCACATTAATTAATTTTCACGATTATTAATTTTAACCTAAATTCTTATCTGCATGTAATATTGCCAAAAGATTTTATTGAATATCAATAAAATAGACTGAATCCTTGATAAATAATCCTGTCAACAATATATTAATTTAGATTGAGTCCATTGGTATAACGTCTTTCTAAGATAAATAGATAAATAAATACGAAATTGTTGTTCGCCCGTGAATATTGCAGCAGAATTATTGTTTTCATTGAAGTAAATTGTTGAACTATATTTCCTCCTAATTCATCGAATAGAACCTTCCTTATAAAACAGTTGACTCAATAATTATACATTAATAGTGATGCTCTTATGATATAAAAAGGTAGTCACAGCGTAATAATATTGTCATCTTTCTCTCTCTTCTTTCCTTTTTATCGGTCTTCCCATTGTTCTTTACCACTGATACGTACGTTCAGGTGAAAAATTAAATTCTTTTCGTCTATAATCACTATCTAAATTTTCCCTGATAACAATAGAACATTTTGTAATAACTTCGTTGACTCGAAACTATTAATGATATATAACAAATAGTAATAGTATCTGCATGCATGTTTAAGGCTAACAGTTTAAATTTAATCTATTAAGTAATATTGTAAAAATTCAATAGTAATAAGCAATAAGAATAAGGAGCACAAATTAATCAGTAGTGATTCAATAGATGACTGCATAGCTTCTTCCACTCTGAGTATATTGATGTTCAGTCATTTGTCACTCTTAATTTGCAAAACATGTCTGTCCTCACATACAAAAATGCGAGAAACAACACATGCATCTACCACGAAAAGCAGTGCTTTAGAGTTATAGTCCAAGCAATAGTGACCTTGTATGGAGATGTATTAATATGGGTTGTACAAGCTCAATAACAACTTATTCGGTGTGTGAGAAGATTAAAGCGTGCACCGGCAAACATTCCAATCATGCAACACTTGCTACTCCATCGAAGCTTATTAATTATAATGAGGAAGAAGAAAATGCGAAAATTCAAAAAATTACAAAAATAGAATGTCTCTTGATTCAGTAATAAATAAGCACCGGAAAATTGATTCATGTGACGTAGAATGTCAAACGGACGATTTGGTTCTCAAGGAGAAGGACGAAATGGTCTCTCGTGTGAATGAGCTTCTTGTTCATAGGGATGCACTGATACTAGAAATCCAAAATCTCAAGTGCAAACCCAGTAACGTTAATGCAGTAGGTTCCAATGAAATCATCACTGAACGCTGGCTGAGTGATTCAGAAATCTGGAACGAGCTGAGGGATCTGCACGAGGCAAAAGATGTCCTTATATTACATCCAATTATTTGCACACAAATCATGCTTGCCAATAACGATAATGATTCCGTTGATAATATAAGAAATTTGAACCCTTTTGACTATAAATTAATATTGGCCCCAATCTCAAACTCCAAAATAGACACTGTGAATGGTAGAAATACTGAAGGATCTCACTGGAGTCTGATAGCTATAAAGCTGCCAGACAAAGTCTTCTTACATTTTGACTCTGCATCCGGATTGAACAATGATTCACCAACTGTTCATGAAAGGCTTTCCAAATTGATAAATATAGTGAACACATCAGCTTTCAAACAATCCCAGTGTAGACAGCAGGAAGATTCTCACTCGTGTGGTTGGGAAGTTGTAAAAAATGCAAAACTCCTAGTGAACCTATTGAGAGAGAATCCAGAGTTTCTAGCTGGGAATAAATGGTTGGACTTGAATATTGATTTTCCAAGTAGGCCTAATATTGAGAGTGAAGCTGATGAAAATGATTTTGTTGAGGAGTCGAAAACTCTCAAAATATGGAACTAATTAGACTACGTCTGCAAAGAGAGAGTTGGAGTGAACTGACAAATACAAGATCTGTAAATGATAAGTACAATATTTTAATCAAAACAATGCAGTACCATCTAAATTGCATCTGCCCGTTTAAAGATAAAAAACTTGGCAACCTGTGAAAAAACCAATTCAAAATAACAGAAACAATTTTAGAAAGTTGAGACAGAGGCTTCTTGATGCTAATACCATATACATGCTGACTGGAGAGCAGGATCACAAGGATAAATATTCCTATCTGAAGAAATTATATGATTGTGAAGTCAAAAATGAAAGGAAAATACATATAGCAGAGAGAATAAAGCAGTCAACTAACCAGACAAAGGAGACATGGCGGGTGATAAATGAAGAGAGAAAGAAGAGGAAGAATGATGATGAGGACGAGGGAGTCTGTCTGAGGATAAATTGCAATTTAGAGAAAATCCCCACAACCTAGTGGAAGCCTTCAATAATTATTTCTCAAATATAGAGCAGACAGACCGTCAGACATCAAGCACTGTTAATTGTGAACAGAATTATGAGGAATTGCTGGAGGCATACAAGAGAGTGACAGAGAAGGACATGCTTGAAATTTTCGCAAAAAAAACACAAGTACTCAGCAGGTATAGATGGAATCCCAGGGAAACTGCTGTACGATTGTCGAAAGGAAATTGCCTACCCAATCCTACAAATAATCAACTTTTCAATAAGAGAATCAATAGTGCCCGACAGCATGAAGATATCACTTGTCCATCCAAAACATAAGAAGAACTGTAAAACTGACATTGAGAACTACCGACCGATATCAAATCTGTCAACGCCATCTAAATACTTGGAAAAAGCTATACCTACAGATATTAAACTTTCATAAAAGAACTAAAAAGATCCACCAATATCAACATGGATTCAGGGCGATAAATCAACAGATACAGCTATAGCAAATTTCATCCACTTAATTACAGAGAACTGGGAGCGAAAAAACAGGGTCTCGGCGGTTTTCCTGGATCTCCGGAAGGCATTTGACTCCTTGGACTGGACGATTCTGCTTTCAGAAATAGAATATATAGGGATACGAGGACAGGCAAAGAAATGGCTGGAAAACTACTTAACAAATAGGTACCAAATTGTGGAGCTCAAATATAAGAAATGTGGGAGAAAAATGACTGCTGGGTTTCTGCCCCAGTCTATGAGAAACGGAGTGCCACAGGGATCTGTGCTGGGGCCCTTACTCTTCCTCATTTATATTAATAGCTTGCCTAAAAAACTCCCAAGAGCTTCAGAATGCATACTTTTTGCTGATGACACTACATTAATAATAGATGGAAAAACCCAGGAGGAACTACAGTCACATTATAACACAACAATAGCCTCAACAGAAAAAGCCTTGTTAGAATTAAAATTTAATATAAACAGTTCAAAGAGTACCATAGTAAACTTTCAAACACAGGCAAGGACCATCATGAATGCTGGGAGCCAGTTGAGTACTGAGGAGGAGATTTCGGGTTCAGCAAGATTCCTGGGCATAATATTAGATAGAAACTTGACATGGCAGGAGCATATTGAATCACTGTGTAAAAAATTATCCACATCACTCTATGGGATAAGAAGAATAAGGAGTATAGCAGATAAAAGTACTTCAATGATGGCCTATCATTCATTATTCGCTTCACACATCAGTTTTGGCATAATAGCCTGGGGAAGCGCACCGCACACATACATAGAACAAATACTGATATTACAAAATAAATCAATAAGGATTATGAACTGTTTGCCATATGACGCTCACTGCAGGCCTTATTTCAGGAGGGACAGAATCTTTACAGTAGTATCCCTCTATATCTACAAGACAATTCTATATATAAAAAAGTATGTAACGGTTAGGCCATGTAGACACAATATACATGAACATAATACAAGAGGAAAAACGATTTCGACCTTCCATACAGTAGACTGCTGAAAAAACAGAGACAGCCACATACACAGGGTTTCCGATTTCATAATTGCCTGCCACACGATATAAAAAGTATAAAAGAGCCCACCATTTGACGGAAGAATTTTCGTGAGGCAGGAAGAAGGTAGGAAGCCGATACCGGTAAGAAGTGCAATGGACCTTAAAACCAACTAGATAAAAAACATTGATTTTTCATCTGGTTAATGTTGGTTATTGATTTACTATGCCGAATCAGGATCATGATTTGTCTGAGGACATTTATGAAACACTTGAAGTTAATGATTTTTTTAGTTTTTCTCTGCAAGATAGTAATAACTGTATAAATATAATTCATATGAACATTAGAAGTATTAGGAAAAATTTTGATCAATTCGTTTATTCCTTAATTTCCTTAATTCCTCCTTCTACATCCATGACCAGGGAACTGGATAGATGGCGTCGAATGGTAAGATGACAGGTCAAACTATATTGTCCTTGTGAGCATTAAAATACTCACTGACTGAGTAGAATGGGTTCCTCTTCAGCCAGATCTCAACTCGGTTTTTAAAAGCAATACCCTGCAGGTTCTTCACACCAACAGGCAGGTCATTGTATAGGCGCAGTGCAAATATTGGGAAGGAGTCTTTTCTCTTGTTGGTTCTGCAGCGCGGTATGTCAATGTCAAGTCTCCTCCTTGTAGCGTGCACATGACGATCAGCCCTCAGCACATGACTGCCCTCGGTGTCCTTAACATGCAGCAGACTCAACAGTATGTACTTGTTGAAGACCGTAAGGATGCCCAGGTCAATGAAGATAGGCCTACAGTGCTCACGATGACCTGCTGAGGTGATCACTCGAAGTGCTTTCTTCTGGAGCATCAGCACACTCTTGCAGCCCGCTGCATGCCCCCACAGCAGGAGTCCATACAGCAGATGGGAATGGAAAAGGGCAAAGTATACCATCTCCATATCTTTCCTGCTGAGAAGGGCTCTGAGTCTACGCAGCAAGTAGATTACTCGTGCCAGCCTGGTGCAAACTCCATCAATATGGCCTGCCCATGTCAATTTTGAGTCAATGACAAATCCCAGGAGTTTCACCACTGATTTATGGGCAGAGTCAGCAAGGCTGCGAAGTCCACAAACCAGTTGCTGAGTCTTCCCCTCATTCAAGCAGAGTCTGTTTCTCTCAAACCACTGCTTGGCATCATCAAAAACTCGCTGAGCCTGCAAGCCAGCTTGTTCAACCGTCCGCCCCCTAGAGTAAATTGTGGTGTCATCCGCAAACATCAGCACCGGTCCAAGAAGCCCAAGATCATTGATCATGACCAGGAAGAGTAGTGGGCCCATCACCGATCCCTGTGGCACACCATGATCCACCTGCATAGGCTGTGAGAGAGCACCTCCAATGGATATGATCTGCTTCCTTCCAGTCAAGTAGGATCTGAGGGTCACAAGCACCTCACCACCCAGTCCATACCCAGCAAGCTTCTCAAGAAGAATTCCATGAGGCACGCAATCAAATGCCTTACTCAGATCAGCAAGGACCAGGTGAACAAGATCTCTCTCCTCAAAGGCTTTAACAATAAAATCAATCATCTCTGAGACAGCTGTAAACGTAGACCTTCCACTTCTAAAGCCATGCTGTGCGTCAGAAAAAAGATTATTTCTCTCGAAGTGGAACACAAGTTGCTCCTTCATTAGGACCTCAAACACCTTACCCAATACAGGAATGATTGATATAGGTCTATAGTTGTTCATAGACTCAGGGTCACCCTTTTTGAAGACCGGAATCGTGCGGGATAACTTCAGGACATCAGGAAAACAGCCATGTCGCATACAGACATTGAGCACATGAGACAGGGGAAGAGCAATCCCATCCGCAACACACTTCAGCACATCAACTCCATGGACGTCTGGACTGTGGGAGTTCTTGAAGCCGCGAATAACACGAACAACATCTGCAGGTCTGACCTCCTTCCACCGTTCTAACTTCACTCGGTTGTTATTGTAACCAGGAGCATTGTATCTCACATCATTCATGGAAGCAACTATCTTTTCCACCTCACCAATAAAAAAGCTGTTGAATTCATCCGGTGTAGCTTTACATTTAGGTCTCGAACAATCTTTGGAGATCTGGTTTATGAGGTCCCAGGCCGCCCTTTTAGCAGCATCAACCTCAGCTCGATAAATGCTCTTTGCTCTCAGGTACTGGTTGCGGAGATGAAGTCTGTCCCCCTCATCATCAATGAGCCCCATCCTCGCATGGAGAGCAACAATCAAATTTCTGATTTGTGCCAGCCTTGGTGTGTACCAGGATTTGTCATTGAGAATCTTTACAGACTTTCCATGATTCCTTGCAAATTTCCTGGAAGTTCTGGCTTTTAAAGGAAAATGACTGTTGAACACATCCATAAAAGACTCAAAGAAAACACCAAATGCGTTCTCTGGCTGATAACAGTTCAGAACATTGCTCCAGTCAACACCATCAAGAGCAGCCTTGAAGAGAGGCAGTCGGTCTGCCCTGATAGTACGATATGCGATTGGTCCAGTATCAGGCTGCCCAGCTCCAGAATCACTCACCAGCCCCAGGTGCAGGTCCATCACAACTGCATCATGGTCAGCAATAACTGGATCAACAACAGTCACTTCATATTCCCAGGTGTTCAAGGATGTTGCAATTGTGTCCAAGCAGGAGCTACCACGAGTCGGTTCACGGTTTGTGATAAATAGACCATGACTCTGGAGAAGATACTTGAAGATAGAGTACTTTTCATCCTCAACTTGCAGATGTATGTTCATGTCTCCTCCCAGTATCATCCGCCTGCCCAGCCTAGACAAGAACATCAAGCATCCATCCAACAAATCGAAGAATTTATCCAGGTTTCCACTTGGAGCACGGTAGACAGAGACCACTATAATGGACAAAGCACTGAGTTCCACACAAGCCAATTCGATTTCAAATTCAACACAGTATTGTGTTACATCAATAGGTTTGTAATCCAAATTTTTGTTAACATAAATAGCAGCACCACCATTTTTGTGATTTGTCCTAGCATAAACAGCTGCCAGACTCAAATGAGAAATGGAGTTGTAGTGATTGGTTTCAGACTGCACCAAATGATGCTCACTCAAACACAAAATATCAGGACATACCTTTTTTAGCAAGCCTACTAGCAGTTTTTTGATTTACAGCAATTGAATTTTTAGTAATCGAATTCTTACTTACGTCACATTTCAATTTGGCACTCGTGGACGGTTGTCCTGTACTTACAGGAATAGTCGTTTTAGCTTTCCTTGATCTCTTTACAACATCAGACCATGCGTTGTTGTTTGTCACATTAAAATCATTATTTACAGTCACCGTAGGTGTGAAATCACGCCTAACCTCAACAGCCGAATTGTCAAAGTCAACTTGTTCAGTAAGTCGATTGTTTGAAGTGTCAACAGTATCGACATCGATAGTAGAAGTCGATTTTACCCACTTGTTCGATCCGTTTGTGTCGTTAACTTTTACCCACTTGGTCAAACTATTAGAGTTTGTGTCATTGACTTTAGAATGAGTTTGAACATTATCAATGCTATCATTCACGTTATAAGAATTTAGATTGCTAGATCTATTTAGATTTACTAAAGTCAGGTCTTCAGCCTGATTGACACTTGGTCGCTGATTCTCAAGTTGATTCACAGTATCGCAGACAGATCGATCATTGTCAGAAAGATCGACAGTACCTGTCGACTTTTTCCAGCCACTCGATCGGCCTGGTCTCGATGTTTGTCGACCCGAGCTTACCGGCACCGGCAGGCGCTGCTTAGAATTCGAAAAGCCAACAACACGGTCACGATCAACATGCAAGTTCTTGTTATCTATCGAGCTAGAATGATACGGATCGCATTTAATGTTATTCAAAACTGACAGAATATTATCCAACTTTACATGAAGTTTGAGATTATCCAGTTCCACTACACTCAACTTGACTCAATTTATTATTCAATTCCACAAAAACCGCTCACTTCAAACTTTGAATCATGCAGCTTCTCTAACCACAAACCACAGGTTGGGCAAAACCATTTCGAAAGCTCTCCCAACTCTCCAATTTTTACGAGATCATTAGAAGAAATATTGACACATTTCGAATGGTACCACTTGTCACATAAAACGTCGCACATAATAGCACTATCACCCGAATTAATAGAATTATTGCAGCAGCCACAAAGAGACCTGCCATCTTCCACATCCGCCATCTTGAATCTCCAATTATCTAAGTAATAGCCAAATAAAATTTGACTTAATCGTTTTAACTGAAACTTGGATTTGTGACGATTCTGAATTTGATTTTAATTTACCAGGCTATACTAATGTTAATGCTGTATCTAAATTCTCGAAAAGTGATGGTCTGTGTATTTTTATACATGAATCGGTAGTTTTTAATTTAAAGGAACTTATGATTGATAATGTTAATCCTCTGAGTATCAGTTGCAATATTGATGGTTATGACCTCACAGTGATCGCTTTGTACTGTTCTCCTTCATTATCTATAAATAACTTCATAACTAGTCTAGATAATCATTTGAAATCTCTAAAAAATCAACGTAATGTTGTAATCATTGGTGATATGAACTTGAATATTTTAGATAATACCAATCTCACAAATGAATATCTAAGTGTTATGCATTTAAATGGGTATAAATCCTACATAAATAAACCCACAAGATTACATAATTGTATAGATCATGTATTTTTAAAACAAGATACTGTCAATGATGATGAGGTTGTTGGTGCAATACTAAAAACATCCATAATCGACCATAATTCTACTTCTCTACATATAAATAAAGCCAAACAAAGAAAAAAACCCAGTCCTTTAAGTAATGTCACTAAAATGAATTTGTCCAGTATCATTTCCGATCTAGAGGATGAAACGTGGGAAGATATTTACAGCGGTTCTAATGATATTGATTCCCTGGTTGACACATTCATTAACAGGTTGACTTACTATATCGAGAAGCATTCTTTTATTGTCAAAATTCCCCACAAAATGGAACCGTTGAAAAAATGGATTACTAAGAGTTTAGTTGAATCTATAAGATAGAGAGACAATATGTATAGGAAACTCAGTAAACAACCTTTCAATATAAAATTGAAAGAGGATTATATAGCGTATCGAAATGTATTAAATAATACAATAAAAAAGGCTAAATCAGATTATTTCAAGCTGAAACTGGAAAATAGCAAAAACAGCTCTAGAAATACATGGGATTGTATTAATGAAATGCTTGATATAGATAAAAAACACGTTCAGCCAAATATAGATCCAGATATTTTGAATGATCATTTCACAAGAATTGGTGAAAAATATGCGAGTCAAATCTTGGATGATATCCATAATATTGAAATACCTGACTCATTATCCCCCAATCCTAATAACAGCATTTTTTTCAACCCAACTAACAGCACTGAAATACTTGATGTGATAAAATCTTTGAAAAACAATGCAGCAACAAGTGTCTATGGTATGTCAGGGGTATTCTTGAAAAAAATTTCTCAGTTCATAGTTAAACCGTTGGAATATATAATTAATAAATGTTTTCTAACAGGCTACTTCCCAAAAAGGTTCAAAATTGCAAAAGTGATAGCTCTTCACAAAGCTGGTGATCATACACAACCCGGAAATTATGGACCTATAAGTCTTTTAAGTAGTTTTTTTAAAAATATTTGAAAAATTGATCAAAATTAGATTAGTTTGTTTCCTAGATAAAATAAAATTCATTCATAGTAAGCAATATGGGTTTCAAGTCTACCACTGATGCTGTACTTCACTTAACTAACATCATAAATAACAATTTCAAATCCAAGCATAAAAAACTATCAGTTTTTTTAGATCTTGCAAAGGCGTTTGATTCCATACCACACAAAATACTATTGCAAAAATTACATAATTGTGGAGTTAGGGGCATAGCAAACGATCTGTTTGCGAGTTATCTAACGGATCGCTCTCAATATTTGACAATAAATGGTAAAACAAGTTTGAAAAATCTTTCTGTATTTGGTCTTACTCAAGGCACAGTCCTTTCACCATTGCTCTTTTTGATTTATGTTAATGACCTTTTGAATCTGAAAATACCTAACTGCAGAGTAATTTCATTTGCTGATGACACGGCTCTTGTTTTTTCTGGTGTGTCATGGGGGGATGTATATAACAATGCAAGTGAGGGCTTGAGAATTGTAAAATCATGGTTTGATAGACATGTACTCACCATGAACCTGAAGAAGACTAAATTTATGACTTTTTCTCCTACTGAAATAGGTCAACCAGTACAAACCTTGTCTTTACAAATGCATTCTCACGCTTTGTTAAATCAAATGTATTGTAATTGCCCTTGTATTGAAAAGGTGAAATCCTTAAAATATTTGGGTATAATGATGGATGATCATATAAAATGGGATACTCATATTGAATATATGTGCAGACGGCTTAAATATCTAATTTATAAGTTTTATAAACTAAATCAAATAGCTGATATGGTAATAATGAAAAAGATTTATTATGCTTATGCGCAATCACTTTTCCAATATGGAATTGAGATATGGGGGGCTGCTTATGATATCCATATGAACAAATTATTCACATTACAGAAACACCTTATCAGAGCTGCATTATACAGGCCAAGATTATACCCTAGTAGACTTCTTTTTCAAGAATTCCAGGTGCTTACAGTGAGGCAAACATATGTTAAAAGAATCATATTATTCATTAATAAGAATAGTGATACATTCAACTTAAGGAATGATCCATATAATTTGCGTCCCTCCAATCTTTACTTTACTTTTCTTGTTCGTCACAATTACTGAACTGCATTAAGGGAGCAACGATCCCGCAGTATATGACTCGTCAAAGTTTAATCTAATATCTACCATCCCTCCTATTTCAATTCAACAGATCCCACATAACATACATCAATCAAACACTATTCAACAAGGAAGTCTGCTAACCTGTACGGACACAATACAATAAGGAATTCTCTGAGTGTTTTTTGAACTCCTTCAAGCCATCAATTTCTCTTATGTGAGATGGGATTGAATTAAATATTTTCATTCCCATATAAAACGGGCCATTCTCCAGCAGGCTTAGTCTGTGATGTGGGTGAACAAAACCTCTAAATTGTGTATTATGGGGATGACTCACCTGGTTCTCCTCATACATTCGTCTATTTTTAAAAACGAAGATTGCTAAATCTAATATATAAATAGCAGGAGCCGTCAGCAATCTCTTTTCTTTAAAATAAGGTCTGCAAGAGCGCATTGTATTAATCTTATAAATTATCCTAATGGCTTTCTTCTGCAGTATGAATATTCCATTATTCTCTATACTTTTTCCCCAAAAAATAACTCCATATCTCATAACTGACAGAAAATAAGCGTGATATACAAAAAGAACAGTTTTTTCACTCCCTACTCTAGCCATTACTCTCAATGTAGTATCGATCGAGCAGTTGTAGCGAGTAGACGTAGTTTTTGTTTTAGTGAGAATAGTTGAAATAGTGTATGCAATAGTTAAAGTGCTGAGTTCAGTGTTTTAATTGTTGTGCGCGAGTTCAGTGCCCTGCGCCGAAAAATCAGTTCAGTGCTGAATTATCATCTAGTCCGGCTAAGGAATGTAAAGAATGTGAGGAATGTCGACTCCCAAAAGATTGCCAACTTTCCTCGTGCCAGAGTTCGAGGAGGAGGAGGAAACCGATGACGACACGATGAGTCAACTTACACCGGCTAAGAGCGTTGATTCAGCGTCAATGACTGTCAACGTCAACGTCAACAGTTCCCCGGAATCGTTTCTAAAAACGAACCAACTGAAAACTGCAACAGAGCAGTTTTTGTACAATGCATGGAAAGAAGTCACTTGTCAACAGAGTGAAGAGAGAGAAAGAATGAATAAGCTGGAAAAGGAGTTGGAGAGTGCACGGTTGGAGATCAATCAGCTGAGAGAGATGTTTTCTTCAGCATCTTCAACAACACAGAAGATTCAATCATCAGCTTCAAATACAATGCAACCAGCATCGTCTATAAGTAGCAATAAAAGTTATTCACCACCGAATTGGGAGGAAGAAGAGAAAATGGTGGCATCAGAGACTGCATGGATTCTCCCTAAACAAAAGAAGAGAAAAATCCGTGACTCACCAGAAAAAATAAGGCCTGCAACTGAGTCTACAAGTATGAAACCGACAGAAAAGAAAAACAAGCCTCCACCAGTCATATTAAGCAATGTTCAAGAGTATTCGAAGATTAAAGAGGCATTGAAATCGAAAAATCTCAATTTCAGTGCCAACATGATGAACAACAACCAGCTAAAATTGAATGTTGAAACTGAACAAGAATACAGAGATTTAACTAAGATGTTAAATGAAGCTAAATATGAATGGCACACGTACGAAAACAAACAAACTCGTCCAATTCGTGTCATGACTAAAGAGCTTCATCCATCATGCGATCCAGAGGATATAAAGAACGATCTTCTAAGCAGAGGCTTTCAAATAATCAGTGCTGTCAACAAAATGAAAAAAGTGAAGAAGGATGGAAAAGAACACTTCAGACTCCCAATGTTCATGTTAACATTCAAGAATACTGAAGATACAAAAAAATATATGAAATTAAACATATTTGCTATATGAAAGTGAAAATTGAATCAATTAGAAGCAATAAAATGATTCCGCAGTGTAAACGTTGTCAGCGGTTTGGTCATACTCAGGCATACTGTCAACATTTCATGTACCAAGGCTAAAGAAACCCCAGCCAAATGTTTCAATTGTGCTGAGGCTCACCCAGCTAACTACAGAGGCTGTCTTATCGCTAAAGAACTTCAGAGAAGAAGAACTGAAAAAGACAACATAGTTAGAAGAAGTAGCGGAGTACAACATACAACCCAACAGAGGAAATTCACTTCTAGAAAGTACACTGGAGAAATATCCTATTCTCAAGTAACAAAACCCATCCAAGCCTACAACAGGAGAGTCAACCAAAGCAGCAACAACAACCAATTGATGTTAATAAGGTTTTGCAGGAAATTTTAAACAGTTTAAACATTCTTTCTGGACGACTTGACAGCTTGGAAGGGAAGAGTAAGAGTATCGAGAAGAAAACTAAAAAATGAATATTACAAGCCAACAAGATATTAGGATTGCCACCTGGAATGCCAATGGAATAAATAATTTCAATAATAATAGAAAACAAGAAATAGAAATATTTCTAAAGACCCGAAATATAGATGTGTGCCATATCTCTGAAACCCATTCAACTGAGCAGACTCACTTCAAAATCAATGGATATAATGTTTACGAAACTATTCATCCTCAAAATCAAGCAAGAGGTGGAAGTGCTGTAATAGTGAAGGAGAGTATTAAACACTATGAAGACTCCAGTATTCAAAGTAATGAAATACAGCTAACTGTAGTTGGAATTGAGTCTATCAACCAGAAAATACTTGTTGGAGCTGCATATTTCCCACCACGTTACAATTTAAAGAAAAATGATTATACCAGTATTCTTCATCAGCTTGGAGATAGATTCATAGTGGGTGGAGATTTTAATGCCAAGCATAAGGATTGGGGTTCAAGACTCACAACTACCAAAGAAAAAGAACTCAGAGAGGCTATCCAGGAGCTGGGCTGCGAATTCCATTCAACAGGGACACCTACTTATTGGCCAACAGATTTGAATAAAACTCCAGATCATCTAGATTTCTTCATAACAAAGAGAATATCCAGTAATTTTATTGACATTGAAGAGAGCTTTGACCTGGATTCTGATCATTCAGCTGTAATTCTCACACTCAGTGAACGAATAATAAAGAAAGAAGACAGACCAATGTTAGTCAACAGAACAACAGACTGGGAAGCTTTCAAAGTGGATTTGGAGAATGAAATCAACTTGAATATTCCACTTAGAACAGCTGAGCAGTTAGATGAAGCCGCAGAAAATTTCATGTGGCAAATCCAGAAATCAGCCTGGAAAAACACTAGACAATACACCAGGAAAACAAAAGGATGCAATTACCCACTGGAGATTCGACAACTTGTTTTAGAGAAACGAAGGGCAAGAAGAAGATGGCAACAAACTCGTGATCCTGCTGACAAAAATATCTTGAATAACAAAACACAACAATTGAGAAGAGAGATAAGGAAACTAACTAAGGAGTCCATTAATAACTACCTTCAAAATTTGACAGCTGATGCCAGTACAGATTATTCATTATGGAAAGCAACAAAAAGAATTAAGCGACCAATATCACAATCCCCTCCAATCAGAAAACCAGATGGTACTTGGGCAAGAAATAACAGAGAAAAGGCAGATATATTTGCTAATCATCTAGAAGAAATCTTTCAGCCAAACAACATTCAATCTGAAATTGATCCTGAAGAAGATATAATAGATGATTTAGATACAGAGATTGATCTAGTTTCTATAAATGAGGTTCAAGAAGAAATAAAAAATAATCTGAATACCAAAAAAGCACCTGGGTTTGATCTAATTACAGGTGAAATCTTGAAGAAACTTCCAAGGAAAGGTATTATCATGCTAACATATTTATTCAATGCATCACTCCGATTACAGCATTTTCCTTCAATTTGGAAGGTGGCAGAAGTCATTATGCTGCAAAATCCTGGGAAATGTCCTCAAGAAGCAAAATCGTACCGCCCAATATCTCTTCTACCTGTAATTTCAAAGCTTTTTGAGAAATTGCTAATGAAGAGATTGGCTCCCATCATAAGTAGCAGGAATCTGATACCAGCCCATCAATTTGGTTTCAGGCAGAAGCACTCAACCCTGGACCAAGTACATAGAATCACTAATGTAATAGAGAATTCATTAGAGAAAAAATGTATATGCTCAGCAATCTTCCTTGATGTGGCACAGGCATTTGACAAAGTGTGGCATGAAGGACTGATCAATAAACTTCATAAAATTCTTCCCACTCCACTTGTAAAACTTTTAAAATCATTCATCACTAACAGATTGTTCAGAGTAAAACAAGGTGATGACGTCTCTGAATTAAAGGAAATAAGGGCTGGAGTTCCACAAGGTAGTGTTCTTGGACCAGTTCTTTATGTGCTGTACACAAGCGATCTTCCTGAATTGGATGCAGTGACAATTGCTACTTTTGCTGATGATACTGCAATACTGGCAGAAGGGGAAACAGTACAAGAAGCAGCCACAAAACTACAGAATGCTAGCAACAAATTCAGTGACTGGACAAAGAAATGGAGAATCCGATTGAATGAGATGAAGTCCATTCATATCAACTTCACAAACAAAAATATCAATGATCCGATTCGTATAAATCTAAATGGGAATGTAGTACCACACATTAACACAGCAAAATACCTTGGAATGACTCTTGACGCCAAGTTGAAATGGAAAGAGCATATCAAGATGAAAAGGAGTGAGCTGGAACTCAAATACAGTAAAATCTATTGGCTGTTGAGCAGACAATCACAACTCTCATTGGACAACAAAATATTGATTTATAAACAAATTCTAAAACCTGTCTGGACGTATGGAATTCAGCTTTGGGGCTGCTCTAGAACATCTAACATCAATCAGATTCAAACATTCCAAAACAAAGTACTGCGGAACATGGTGAATGCGCCCTGGTACATAAGGAACAGCGATTTGCACCGAGATCTACACATCCCCTATGTGACCAGTGAAATAAGACGATTGGCAGCCCATCATGAGTCACGTCTTCATCAACACGACAACACCGAAGTCATCCAACTCCTAGACAGCACTGAACTCACAAGGAGGTTGAAGAGAACAAAGCCCTTCGAGTTGGTGTAGTGCTAGTGAAGTGGAAAAAGTATAAATTAAATAAATGTGTAGCGAAAGAATTTAAAGTAGAAGAATTATAGATTAGAACTGTAGGCTTCACTGGAAGACTTTAGCAATAAAAAATAATATTTTAGGATAAGAAATAAGAGAACAAAATTAATGGTTAGTCCTAGTGACTAGTTTCAATGGGAGTAATAAAAAAAAACTCAATGCAAAGAAGGCTCTATTCAATTTACCAGTGACATGAGAAATATGGAGCTTCCATTTCGAATCACTCTCCACCATCAGACCCAAGAATGTCGTGGAATCAGAAGTTTCAACTCTACTTTGAGTATTCAAGTTTATTCCAAAACTTTTATAATCTCTACTGAAGGGAACTACTTTAGTTTTTTTGTAGTTCAAACTAAGACTATTCTGAACAAAATACGAATCTAATTCAGCAAGACACCTCTCAGCCTCTCTTATCAAACATTCACTGTTCCTACTGGTGATTAAAGCTGTAGTGTCGTCCGCAAAAAGAGAGAGTTTGAAATTGACGTGACTCTCGATGTTATTAACATAGACCAGGTATAAGAGGGGACCCAATATTGAACCCTGCGGTACTCCCTGAGACATAGGTAACCGAGAAGAGCTGCATGTTTCATTACCAACAGATATTGACACTCTATGGAACCTCCCCGATAAATATGACTGGAACCATGAGTATTCATTCCCATTTACACCATAAAATTTCAATTTGTGCAATAGAAGATCATGTTGAACATTATCAAAAGCTCCCGACAAGTCACAGAAAATACCCACCCAGAGCCTGTTCAGAGTCATCCCTAGCCTTAAGTGTACCCTGGTTAATTCCGAAAACAGCATCTTCAATGGATCTGCCCTTACTAAATCCAAACTGTGACTTGCAAAAAAGAGAGGATTTTTCAAAAAAAATTATTGAGCTGAGTATGAGAAGCCCGTTCAAAAACTTTCGAGAAAGATGAGAGCAGAGCTACTGGTCTAAAATTAGCAACATCATTCTTATCCCCCTTCTTGCACAAAGGTTTCAAAACAGCTTATTTCAACAAGTCAGGAAAATGTCCAGTATCAAAAGAGAGATTAATCAAGTATGTTAGAGGCTTAAGTATGAGATTACATCACTTTTTAATGATAAATATAGGAATGCCATCCCACCCCGCTGAACTCTTATTTTTTAAGCCTGTCATTATCCTGAGAACCTGCCCTTCCGATAATGGTTGAAATCTGAACTGTCTAATACCCCTATTATTCTCTATTCTATGTTGTCTGAAGGCTTGTAGGTACTCTTTAAAGTCCTCTGAGTTGCAACTATGTGCTTTGGATTTCCTGTTGAAGTGCTCATTGAAACATTCTGCAACCTGTACAGGCTCGTCAACCAAAACTCCATCCGCAAACAATTTTGGGCATTCGTTTTTGAAAGATGAATTTCCCATAGTATTCCTTATTAACTGCCAAGTAGCCTTTGTAACATTATCTGAATGCTTAATCACACTATCAAGATATTTTTTCTTGGCCAAAGTAATTGTTTTTTTTTCAGTACTTTACTATACTTTTTAACATATAAATGAAAGCTAGGCTTGCATCATTTTTCAAATACATTAACAACTCTCTTTTTGTTTTAAGTGAGATCCTCAAACCTGGAGTCAACCATTTTTTCATTGAACTATTCTTTTTAATCTTCATGGTTTTGATTGGAAATGCCTCCATGAAGCATCGATTGAATCTAGAGAAAAACTTCTTGAAGCACAAATCACAGCTAGAGGATGTAAAACAATCTTCCCAAGTTTCCACTTTCAATAAATCTAGAAAGCGTTGCCTATATACTTCTCATCCTCACATTGTTTACGACCAATAAGCCTGACAAATATCGCATGATGATCAGACAAACCCAAGTCAATCAACCCACCTACAACGCTCTCAGATACAACATTGGTTATTATGTTGTCAATACAAGTTGATGTAGTATAAAACGGCCCTGATTGAATTCTTGTTGGACTATTGATCAAAAGAATAAACCCATGAGAAGAGAACACATTAATGAATTGTTTGCACTGGATCGAGTAATGATCCAAGACATTGATATTAAAATCACCACATAGAAAAACATTCTTCCGCATGACATCCGAACTCAATCTGCAAAGAAGTGTATCCAGTCGCGATAAGAAGTCATCCAAAGAACTATCCGGTGTTCTATAGAGAGATACTACAACAGAACATTCTCTTTTACTACCACACAATCCCTTGGACTCGACTGCAGTAACTTCGAACACTTTCTCTGAAGAAAAATCATTAATATCCTCTCTGACCGTGAAAGAAATATCATCCCTAACTAAGATTGCAACTCCCCCTCTAGCCTTACTTTCTCTAAAAAATGCTGATCTCACTGAATACCCCTCAAGAGAGCTCAAAACCCCACAATTATCCCTCTTCAACCAGTGCTCGCTCAAACAAATCATAGCTGGTTGCCAATTTTCAGTCACTAAAGCAGCTTCCAGAGACTCAACCTTACCCATAAACCCCTGAATGTTGAGACTCATAATGGTAATATCATTGCCCAAATTATCTAACCCACCACTTGGGCTTAGGTTACCGGTTCTAAAAAAATACTGGAATTTTGAAGAGCTTGTAGAGCCTGTCCATCAATCATTGATGAAGACTGGCCAGCTGGTGACATGCGTATGCGTGCAGACCTGTGATTCACGTGACTAAAAGATTTAACACTCTCAGAAGGGAGACTATTTTTTGCCAAAGTTAACTCAGCAACTATACTCAGAAAATCCTTAGCTATCCTCAGCTTTCCCTTTCTGTTGAGATGCAGACCGTGGTTGGTATGCAGAGATCTATTGTAGCTCCATAAATTAATAATCCTAATTGACAAATGCGGGTAATGATAAGGAATACATTTTATAGCCCTATTCACACAACTAATAACACGATTTTCATCAGAGCTCCCTGGAAGATCGTATCTGTAAGGGACTGTGCCAAGAATGAGGTTGGTATGACTGTAGCTATTTACCACTTTGGACAATTTTACTGATAAGTTGTCAATATTATCCTGAGAGTAAGAACCATGAGCAAAACTATTCGTGCCCCCAATCAAAGCAACAAAATCACCTCTTTTTGTCTCACCAATCTCCCTCTTATCTAACATTTTTCAATCAGAATTTCAAGAGGCGCCCCTGCTGCAACAGCTCATTTATACCCCTACCATGACTATCAGACCATATTTTAATCGAGGGATTTTCCTGGAATAGAGAGCAATGTACCAAACCAGCACTGACAGAATTATGCTGACCATTCCCCAGATTATCGCTTAAACCCTGCAAACGAGTAAGCGCCTCCCTTGTCTTCTCTAACTCCTCTCCTACGGCAATCAATTGATCCATCAAACTACAATTTTCCTCAATAAGCAGCTGCAAGCTATCAATATCCAATCCAAAAGGCAAAACAACACTATTCGCTAGTCTCATTTGCTCCACCGACAGAAGAGGAGTATCAACTGTTTTATCACTCACGACTACATCCGTCTGTGTACTCGAATCACTGCACTGCTTTGTCAGACAATCAGTTAACTCCATGATACGAACATCATTAGTGATAGACCTATCAATCGCCACCTCCCACTGTTCTTTAAGCCGTAGGTTATCTGACTTCAAATTATTATTCTCATTAATCAAGTTCTGAATAAGTGCAGAGCAGCCACAAGTTCCGTCACCTGTCGTGCTAGCACACCACAATTCAATTTGACTGTCGGCACCATCAACTCTATCCAAAGAGACCGAGTCACGGATGACACCTGTATCCTGTTGTGATTGGTTGTAATACTTGGCGTTGAACAAAATATCTGAGACACATCACTACTCACTCTCCTCTAGTTCTCGAAGTGGAGCAGGATGACTATGAACCCTAGAGCCTGATGCAACCAATATCGTTTTAGAATCCTTATCCATAATTAATTGAGCCTTACACTTTTTATTGAGACACCTCCATGTTATATCTCCGTTAACTCTAGATGAACCTTTCCTATAGTCATATCTATTGGAACTTAATTTTGGATTACCTTTATTAGTCATACCCAGTATAAATTTCTCCATACTTTGAAAGAAGTGGACAGTAGAATAATAAATAAATTTTCCTAGCACAATACTAAAACCAGGAAGCAACCAGCAAAACGAAATCCATTACAATTTGATATTGACTTTACCAGCTCAAGTGTATGTAGACGTCAGTTTGAATATCAGTGTTACTTGTTTATAAATAAAGTCCCAACTGATTTCATTATTAATAGAATTATAAAATCCATAATGAATCTTATACTGGATTGGATTAGGATAAATGTTTATCTTAAATTATCTATATCCATTATGTAGTACTTTGTGACATTGATCATTCTCAAGTATTTTATTTGTTTTTATAATAATTGACGTTTGCCATATCTGTAATGTACAGCATTTTATGCAATAAAAATATTTATTTATTTTTATTTATTTAGTGTTTCATTCTTATGTTATAAATTTTAAAAAATATTATTGTCATGGCTTCCTTAAATTGGTCTTTTTGAGTTTGTCACTTGCTTGTGATTTTGTTACTTTGTCTTATCGTTTGTAAGTATTGAGATGTGACCTGATTTCCATAATTTTAGTTATTCTAGTGGTTTGAATAAGCTCTTTTTCTTTCTATTGACATGTTTGCTGTACCTAGTTGTTCGAACTCACTGCCGGCGCACAAGTTTTCTTTGCCGGTAGTGCCATTTTGTAAGTTATAATATTTATTTTATCAATCTGTATTATTTTATGGCAAATAAATGGATTTGAATTTAAGCAAGCTCTAAAAAATACCTTCTAGACAATCCACTCTATTCACTGAAGGAATTTCCAGTGAAGAGTGTAATTCACAAGTAGCGACTTTCATTCGCTTCCTTGGCGTGCCCCTCATCCTTGTGATGTAGGTGGTGAAATAAAAAATGAAATGAAATGGCCGGGCTTTCGCCCTGCGGGTGGCCGTGCTCTCGCACTGCCTAACTTCGCCGTGCTTGCGCACTTCTATGGCCGGGCTTTCGCCCTGCGGGTGACCGTGCTTGCGCACTGCCTTGGCTTCCAGCTGGGATGAATCTCCAACACGACCAGAAACTAGTCGAGGTCTCAGCAACAGTCAGCTGAGATACAGCTCCAGTAAATGTAGGAGCTCGTTGAGGTAACAGCAGTAGTCAGCTGAGATACAGCTCCAATAAATCCAGGAGCTCGTCGAGGTCACAGCAACAGTCAGCTGAGGTTCAGCTCCAATAATTCCAGGAGCTAGTCGAGGAAGTAGATTCAAGTTGAAGACCCAGGCCTCAAGGAGAAATGTGATACAAAACAGTGTAACACTTCACAGAGGGCAGAGGTTGATAGAGGTGAATTGGAGTCCAGGAGAATCACCAAGTGTCAGAGTGATGGATACCCACAGTTAGTTCAGTGTATCAGCAGAGATGACAGATGATGAGAGATGACAATGTGATGTAGAATACTGAATTATATGGTTGACAAGAAGCCACCAGTTATGATTTTGCTCGGTGCATCTCGATTTTATATCACAAGTACATTTGGTCGAAATAATAATTTAATTTCGACCTGATATAAGGATCCCAGCCAGCCTTTTCACTATATCACAATAATAAAATCGGAACTATAAATCTCAACTCAATATTCCACTTCTCACTGTTCATTTCCATTATGAATTCAATCACAATATTAACTTATTCAATGTAATCATCCATTGGATATAAATGACAGTGTGTTTATTATAACAGTTAACATCAGCTAATTAATTCACAAACAGTGAACGTTTATGCTATATCTCTCTTTCTCGCTTCAAGATTTATTTCACCCCGAAATAAATCACAATTTTCTCTTTCAATTTTCTTATTCATACAAGGTGTGTATTGGACACAATAGCTGTTAAATAAATCACACTCAGTGAATATAAATTTTCCGAAAAATAATCACAACAATTAGCACAATTAATAATAATTGAATGAATTAATACACCGTCAATAATAACTCATGATGGTAGGCTGATTAAAAATTATATTCACTCTCGAGACGTGGTCTAATTCCAAAACTAACAATAGCACGATCAAACTCAGACTGACTCTAAAACAACAGAATATCTGAAAAAAAACTAGATTCTCGTGAATTCAATTTTATAAATTGTTATTGAAAAGGAGAAAGTAATTCTCTTCCACAGACTAGAAGCTTGGCGATAGCAGTTAGCTTCACAGCACAGCATAAGTAACTTTTCGATCCAACATACTACTTCCAATTGAAATAATCATGATTTTATTCTAATTTATAGTAAGTCCTCCGACTTTATTTTCAAGTAAAATATTAGAAAATTCAAATCACAATGTGAAGCTAATAACCCCCGATTGTAGTACATCTCGACTCACAATCAAACGCAATTTATTCATTCCACATGAATAATTAATTGCAACGTAATTCACTTCATCCCACAGTATAATAACATCTGTTAATTAACTGTATTGTAAATCTTTACAATGGATTAAAGTAATTATTACCACCAGCTTCTTTTAATGATTTCTATTATTAACCATTACCTCATGGTTAAAATATTATTCAGATCATACTGATCTATAATATTTTCTAATATACTCTAACCACTCATCTCACCATCAACTATCTATGGCAAATAGAAAACAAGCTACTACAATTTTTTTTTGTTGTTATGTCACAACATAATTGTTATAAATTTCAATCGTGCTAATGCTAATAATTTTCAAAATTCAGCTAATAAATTCGTGCCAATGATTCTAAATAAATTTTCTTCAATTTCTATGCAATTTTGTTATTGATGACAAAATTCAAATTTCCTCATTTTAAATGGGATAATATATCAATCAGAAATAGCTCTACAGCTGTGATATGATTGAATTTCAATGATATTCACCCCTTCTCGCCTCTTACCTCCTTATTGGCGGCGCGTGACACCTCTCTGGTGTCCCATCCTCCGGATAGGCAGCAACCCTCTATAGGCGCGCTCGGCCTCCTGCTGTCCATCCGCTTGAATTCCGTCCGTTTTTCCGAAACTTCTCCATCTCCATCCTCTTCCTCATCTTCGGGCAGGTGTGGCTGGAGCTTGATGCTTTTCTAGTGCACAGTAAACCTCTTACCGGCACTAAACATTTTCTCGACCTCATAGAGGCCAGAAAATTCCGGCGCAAACTTCGCGGCAAGCTGATTAGCACCCGAGGACAGGTGACACTCCTTCCTGTAGACTAGCTGTCCAGAGTTCACCTTCATCGTCCTCCTTTTCCAATTATAATATCGGTTGGCATTATAATTCTCGTTTCCAATATCTGAAAATACTTTCTGTGTAGTTTCCAGCACCAGCAGTCCTCTGGACTGCACTGCTCGACGATGATTTCCAGCTCCTTGCTGAAAATTATCCTCCTTCTTCCGCCTCCGGTACAGCTTTTCCGGACAGTTGAACCTCCAGTGCCCAGGTCGTTTACAATGCCAGCAAACAAACTTTCACGGGCTGGAAAAATTCTCTGAGTGTTATATTCCTCTTTTCCAGTCTTCCACACGGCTCCTAGGTGTTTCCGGACTTGAGAAAATTTCTTCATCTCCTTCTTCCTCACAAGAATAATTTCAGGTGGCTTCCTCGACCTCCGCATGTCAGACTGGGTCTTGACAGTAGCCAGTCTCAAATTGACGGCTCCTTTCCACACATTTGAAGTGGAATCAACGACTCCAGTGTGCTCTTTGACGAGATGAGGATCCCATTCCACTGACCGGGAATAGGGGTCTATTTTCACCCGGTGCTCACGGAGAAACTCCATGCCAAGCAAAATATCAGGAGAAAGCCCTTCCATTATTGTGAGTGTTGTTGATAGGGATATTCTGCCGATTTTCAGGTTGGTTATAACACCACCTCGTAGACATGCAGGCGCTCCGTTAGCCATAGCAGCACTGCGGTGCACAGGCTCTCGTTTCACTGTTTCTAAACTATTAAAAGCTTTAGAGCTAATATAGTTAGACTCGGCTCCGGTGTCGAGAAGAGCACTATACTGTCTGTCTCCTATTTCCACTGTAGTGAAGAGACGGCTGTCATCCTGGAGCTCCGGCTCTAGCTGGATTTGAAGCCTCGTTTTAACCACAGCTGTTTTATCAGAAGTCTTCTTCTGCTCTCTCTCACAGGAACAATTTGGACGTGGCTTCCCGCACTTTAAGCAGAGTGAAACCTCCGGACACTCTGATCTCCATTGTCCCACCTTCTTGCACTGCCAACACAAGGGGCCTTTTGGAGGTTGTTCACTCCGACGCTGTGTAGTAGTTGTCTCCTGTCGAGACTTTGTTTGCTTCCTCACCTCCTCCTGCTTCACAGCTCGTTGTCTCTGTTGAGCACTCTTCTCCTCGAACTTAATTCGTTCATATTGCCTCGATAAGAGTAGCAAGTCGTCGATGGTGTCTACTTCAGCCTCCCTGATGTAGAGCTTGTAGCGTGGTAAAATATTTTTGTTCAATTTAAAGCAGCTGTTCAATTTAAAGCAGTGGATCATGAATAGTTGTATTGAGTTATTAATTGCAAGCAATTGACAATCAATCTGACAGCTCATTTGCGATTTATAATTGAATTCTTCTTATGCACTTTCAATGTTATCCTGTTATTTCCTACAATAAGACGAAGGAGTGAGTCAATTTTGTTGGCTAAGAAACTCAATCTGTATAACGGGTAATATGTGTTGAAAATTTACAGTTACAAAATATACAAACATTCCTTAGGGAAAATATATTGATATATTAATATATGTGAAATAATGAATGATGTGTTGTAACTCTATAATAAATTATTATTAACAAATAAATTTTCAATCATTAAATAGAAACATTTTTTCCCAAACATATGAAAATTCAAAGCAAATTAAAAAATCTGATCAATCAGCTGATAAAAATTATTTTGCATTATTTTTTGTCTAGTTGAGGTTTATTCCAATCAGTAAGGTTCACCAAAATTAAAGATTTATAAATTTATACTATTAAGGAATATTGTACTATTTTAGTGATTTTTATTATTAATCTATTATTATTGTAACTACATAGAAAATTATATTTACTTGAAATAAATTCGTTTTGATGCAACCAACAAAACCAAACAATTTTTTCCAAGCATAAGAGAATAATTCAAAGCTAAAATAAGCATATGACTCAAGCTATAGTTTCATAATAATGATTTTCTCGTCATCACATTTTTCACTGTGATAATTGCCCGAAAGTAGCCTTATTTTGAAGCAATTTTCGCCTCAAAAAGGCAACAATAATTGCCGCATTTTATCAGCTTTTGTCCATTTATGAGAATCAATTATTTTCTTGACAGAAAATCTCGCATAACAATTTATTTTCAAAGATGCCGCTAATATTCTATCAGCTGTTCTGTTAAAACCTGTTGTTGAATCAATTTACAATATTACATAAGACTTTTGTAAGATTTTTTTCTTTCATGATTATTGATTATCTACACTCTACAGCATACACAATACATAGTTATATTGACAGCCTATCCTTTTTTGTTTGAAAATATGACGAAGGAGTGGGTAAATTTTGTTGTCCAACGAACTTGATCTCTAAAAAGGATCGAAGAATAAGTGTTCAAAACTAGAAGCTGATTGATCAACCTTTCGAAAGATATTGTAGAGCATATGGACAAACATACACACTGACGGACAACGATTTTCTGTCAAAACTAAGAACTCGCTAACGCTAAATGTTAATTGTATAATGAAATTAATTACCCTGTGGTATCTGCTTGAGATAATTGCTATCCAGATGGAGAATTATAAGCTTTCTAAGGTAGCCAATTGATGGTGGAAGCGATTTCAGGTAGTTTTCGGACAGATGCAGTTCTTCTAGATTTGAAAGTTGTCCAATTGTTGATGGTAGACTAGTGAGTTCATTTATATCTAGTTTCAAGGTCACCAGAGATTTCAAGCTTCCAATCTCAGCCGGGATCTCCTGAAATTGATACAATCAAAAAAGTAAATTAAGAAAAAGCTTCAACTGAACATTCCAAAATATTTGTAGCGATTGAGGACACAGTCAAAATGTAGTCATAGTGAGTTAATTTTTTTTTACTATAAATTTTATGAGGTACCTTTATATTTTTCTACATTCTCTACCTGTCTCAAGTTGCTACATTAAAGCTCACAATCATGCGATCAAACAGAAAAATCATACTCGAGAACAGTTAAGGTTGTGTGCCAACAGAGAGCTGTCGCGTGTTTGTAGAAAAATATAAATTGAAGAAAAACAAGATACAAGCTAGTATCTGTAGCTTCAGTATCAATACAAAAGTATAATAAGCATTTCCCTCTCCTACTAATTCAATAATTAACTTCAGTTTCCAAGAATGCGGAATTTGAAACGCCTGACCGCTCTCTGTGTACTATCATGATTTAATATATTACTAATTTAGAGGTGATACTAAGGCTACTTGCACACACACCGATTTTGGACGGCCGGTTTTTTGCCGGCCGTCCAAATTCCAATAGTGGCGCGCAGGCGAGAACGGGACCTGGCACATACGCCGACCGCTGATCGGCGCCGGTAAAATGCCGACGAGCAGCCGGCCACTGCCACTGTGTTCCACCGGTGCCGGCGATGTACCGGCGACACAGTGGCGCCCGTGAATAAATACAGGCTTGCACACACACCGATTTTTCTCCGACCGTCCTTGCCAGTTCTCGCTACACCATCCCCAATTCCAGTATACAGCTCTGCTCTTTTGAAAGTGCGAGGTAATTACGTTTGAGATGGGTGACATAGATAATGATATCCTTATATCGTTAGTGGAAGCTGTGTTGTGGGATAAGACTTTGGAAACATTTAAAGACCGGAATCTCACCAGGGATGCATGGAGAGAAGTTTGCTGCACTCTCAAAAATGATTTTGAGGATCTAGAGGATACAGA